>NC_134486.1:357360892-357575303 GCF_040206685.1 Ascaphus truei
CTCCCTCCCCCCTCCCCCACCCCCCGCTCGCAACGTGGGACGGAGGGGGAAGTCACAGCCAGCTGAGCTCTTCTGCGGCCGCTCCCCCCCTGATCCGAACGTGGATATGTGCAGGGGGGTGAGGTGAGGTGAGGTGCAGGGGGGTGAGGTGCAAGGGGGTGATGTGAGGTGCAGGGGGTGAGGTGCAGGGGTGATTGGAGGTGCAGGGGGGTGAGGTGCAGGGGGGTGAGGTGCAGGGGGGTGATGTGAGGTTCAGGGGGTGAGGTGCAGGGGTGATTGGAGGTGCAGGGGGGTGATTGGAGGTGCAGGGGGGTGATTGGAGGTGCAGGGGGGTGAGGTGCAGGGGATGTGATGTGCAGGGGGGGTGATGTGCAGGAGGGGTGATGTGAGGTGCAGGGGGTGAGGTGCAGGGGTGATTGGAGGTGCAGGGGTGATTGGAGGTGCAGGGGTGATTGGAGGTGCAGGGGGGTGATTGGAGGTGCAGGGGGGGTGAGGTGCAGGGGATGTGATGTGCAGGAGGGGGGAGGTGATGTGCAGGAGGGGTGATGTGAGGTGCAGGGGGTGAGGTGCAGGGGGTGAGGTGCAGGGGTTGATTGGAGGTGCAGGGGGGTGAGGTGCAGGGGATGTGATGTGCAGGAGGGGGGGGTGATGTGCAGGAGGGGTGATGTGAGGTGCAGGGGGTGAGGTGCAGGGGTGATTGGAGGTACAGGGGGGTGATTTGAGGTGCAGGGGGGTGATGGGGGATGATTGGAGGTGCAGGGGGGTGAGGTGCAGGGGATGTGATGTGCAGGAGGGGGGAGGTGATGTGCAGGAGGGGTGATGTGAGGTGCAGGGGGTGAGGTGCAGGGGGGTGATTGGAGGTGCAGGGGGGTGAGGTGCAGGGGATGTGATGTGCAGGAGGGGGGGTGATGTGCAGGAGGGGTGATTGGAGGTGCAGGGGTGATTGGAGGTGCAGGGGTGATTGGAGGTGCTGGGGTGATTGGAGGTGCAGGGGGGTGATTGGAGGACAGGGGAGGTGAGGTGCAGGGGATGTGATGTGCAGGAGGGGGGAGGTGATGTGCAGGAGGGGTGATGTGAGGTGCAGGGGGTGAGGTGCAGGGGTGATTGGAGGTGCAGGGGTGATTGGAGGTGCAGGGGTGATTGGAGGTGCAGGGGGTGATTGGAGGTGCAGGGGGGTGATTGGAGGTGCAGGGGGTGATTGGAGGTGCAGGGGGGTGATTGGAGGTGCAGGGGGGTGATTGGAGGTGCAGGGGATGTGATGTGCAGGAGGGGTGATGTGAGGTGCAGGAGGGGTGATGTGAGGTGCAGGAGGGGTGATGTGAGGTGCAGGGGGGGAGAGTGGTATGAGGTGCAGGGGGGAGAGTGGTGTGAGGTGCAGGGGGGGAGAGTGGTGTGAGGTGCAGGGGGGGAGAGTGGTGTGAGGTGCAGGGGGGGAGAGTGGTGTGAGGTGCAGGGGGAGAGAGTGGTTTGAGGTGCAGGGGGGAGAGTGGTGTGAGGTGCAGGGGGGGAGAGTGGTGTGAGGTGCAGGGGGGGAGAGTGGTGTGAGGTGCAGGGGGGGAGAGTGGTGTGAGGTGCAGGGGGGGAGAGTGGTGTGAGGTGCAGGGGGGGAGAGTCGTGTGAGATGCAGGGGGGGAGAGTGGTGTGAGGTGCAGGGGGGAGAGTGGTGTGAGGTGCAGGGTGGGAGAGTGGTGTGAGGTGCAGGGGGGGGAGAGTGGTGTGAGGTGCAGGGGGGGAGAGTGGTGTGAGGTGCAGGGGGGGAGAGTGGTGTGAGGTGCAGGGGGGGAGAGTGGTGTGAGATGCAGGGGGGGAGAGTGGTGTGAGGTGCAGGGGGGGAGAGTGGTGTGAGGTGCAGGGGGGGAGAGTTGTGTGAGGTGCAGGGGGGGGAGAGTGGTGTGAGGTGCAGAGGGGAGAGTGGTGTGAGGTGCAGGGGGGGAAAGTGGTGTGAGGTGCAGGGGGGGAGAGTGGTGTGAGGTGCAGGGGGGGAGAGTGGTGTGACGTGCAGGGGGGGAGAAGGATGTGAGGTGCAGGTGGGGTGAGATGTGTGTGGTGTGCAGGGGGATATTGTGTGTTTGATGTGGAGGGGGAGTATTATGTGTGTGGGTGAGGGGGCGATGGGGGTATGAGAGATAGATGGGGAGTATCACAAAGGTTGATAGTGAGGTGTTCTGGGGGAGATATGAGGATGATGATGAGGGGTGCTGGAGGAGATATATGAGGATGATGATGAGAGGTGCTGGAGGAGAGATGAAGATGATGATGATGATGATGATGATGATGATGATGATGATGATGATGATGATGATGATGATGATGATGATGATGATGATGATGATGATGATGATTTTACCCGTGCGGCCCAATTTTTTTTTCCTTGGAGCAGTTCGGCCCTTCTCGCTTTACGAGTTGTGCAGGCCTGGTCTATTGGTATAAATACAATTGATAGGACTAAATATGGCCCTTCACGACCGGATTCGCTCAGAAAAAATAAGAACATTTTATTTTTGTAATTTCAATTGATAAGGTTAAAAACACATATAAAACATTCAAACATTAAAAAAACCCATTAGGAAGTGGTTAGGTGAGCAGTCAATCAATCAATATAATGTACAAATGTAATTGCTCACCACAGATGTCTAATTGCGGAATAAAGTATTAATGGACAAGCAGGTAAGTGTCCCTTCAGCCTTATATAGTGAAAGATTCACGATGTGTGTAGTTCTTAGTGGAATGGTATCAGAGGTGTAATCTGTATACCTTTGTTACCAGGTATATGCATATGTATAGCAGTTGTATATGAACTATCACCCGCCCTAGGGTGCAGTGCAGCACATACGTGGAGCTCTGCTCCAAAGGGAAAACAAAAGTCAAGGATGTATACTTTAGTCACTCATATAGTAATTATGCTTTCCCCAGGAAGTCTGGGCGTTCCCACCGCAGGCAGTGCTACTCTGCTAGCCCAGACTTCCTGGGGAAAGCATAATTACTATATGAGTGACTAAAGTATACATCCTTGACTTTTGTTTTCCCTTTGGAGCAGAGCTCCACGTATGTGCTGCACTGCACCCTAGGGCGGGTGATAGTTCATATACAACTGCTATACATATGCATATACCTGGTAACAAAGGTATACAGATTACACCTCTGATACCATTCCACTAAGAACTACACACATCGTGAATCTTTCACTATATAAGGCTGAAGGGACACTTACCTGCTTGTCCATTAATACTTTATTCCGCAATTAGACGTCTGTGGTGAGCAATTACATTTGTACATTATATTGATTGATTGACTGCTCACCTAACCACTTCCTAATGGGGATTTTTAATGTTTGAATATTTTATATGTGTTTTTAACCTTATCAATTGAAATTACAAAATAAAATTGTATTATTTTTTCTGAGCGAATCCGGTCGAGAAGGGCCATATTTAGTCCTATCAATGGTATTTATACCAATAGACCATTGTAAGTCTTACTACTGTACCCCAACATTGAGTGCTCGATATATGAGGTAGCCTTTTCTGATCCTTCTGGGATCTACTCTGAAATACAATTCATTTTTCCCTTAGAGCACCTGTTGCACAATATATATACGTATAAACACATGGATGAGCGGTTTATTTACCTTTTATAAATATATTACTTGATTTCATGTTTATGTTACATTAGATTGTTTTGTAAAAATTTTGTATATTTGATATATTTGATTTGTTTTGGGGTATAGCGCTATAGTTGTGTAATTGCCAACTTGTAGCAAGTCTTACTGTCTTTGGCCCCAGGGCAAACCACAGGATAGTGACTGCCCCATTGTCGGAGTCGTATCACTGTTTGGCATCCAATCTGGATGCCTGCAGTGCGACCATGACAGGTCTATCTCTGAAGCCGTGACTTTAAGCTTTTTCAGGCATTGCTCCAGAGACAGTAAGTCTTGGTACTGTACATTTGTACAGTAGAAAAAGTACAAGAACTAACAAAACATTTTTGGGAGTTAATCCAAGGTCGCAGCTGAGAAGGGTGAGAGCACCTTAGTAACGAAGGAGTTAATAGAAGAGAAATTGAAAAACACTTAGTTGTAGACATGGCAAACGGTGTCAGTGTGTGTCAGAAACAAGACAGATGAGGTAAGAGTAGGGAAGTCAAGGAAGAGTAATAATGTGAGATGTGCAAATATTTTCAAATATGCTTTGCATTATTTAACATTTTTCTTCTTTAATTGTGTTTTTTCACAACATATTTGTGAAGTGTTACATTGTTTGGAATCTCAGAAAGTGCAAAATGTGCCTGCATTTCACCACTTGTCGCTATAATTCTATGAATGGGACCATTTAACGTTGCACATTGATTTTTAAAGCTTTGCAATTTTGGGGGGGAACCTTTCCAGTTTTACTAAAGTTTTAGAAAAAACTTTTTGCACATCGCTAGTAAAAATATTTAAGGTTTGTGGAGGGTGGAGATAGGGATGAATGGAAAACATTGCATTACATTAAATATTTGTCATAAAGTGGGTAATGTAAGAAATCAGAGATGTAATAGTTATTAGTGATTTAGTGAATACCAGGCCAACATTTTTCTTTGTTAGAAATTCATATGGCCCACTGGTGGAGACCAAAGATAGGTAAAAGAGAAAATTAAAAGTATATGAATTATTACAATTGAAGTCCATGAAAATTAGTGTTAGAGAGTCTGCAGAGAGAAACATAGTAAACCATGCATTCAAATCTGATAGAAAAGGGAAATTGGAGGAAGAGGAGGCAAGAAGGCAATAGATGATAGACACACATAGAGAGACAAAAGAGTAGAGTCAGACAATACCTCAAAAGAGAAAGAACGAGAGGATGTGTGGGGGTTACTTGATGGTGAAAATAAGGAATTAGCTTGGATTTCAACACCCATCCCCTCAATGGCTTGTCAGAGTGGATATGTGTGAGAAGAATAGGCCACCAAAGGAGGGGGAGGGAGCATTAGTACTAAATCAGGGGTAAAGAACATGTTTAATAAAGAGCCACAAAGTTAAGAAAGCGAGCCTAGAAGAGCTAAGACCTTGTTAGAGAGGGAATAGGAAGAGCAGAAGACATAGGAGAAGGGAAGACAGAATTATGGGAGATGTGGAACTTAGATGAGGTTAAATAGGGTGGAACTTTAAGATGGGAGACAGTAAAACATATTCTTTATAAGTGGGTGTCACGAGTGGCACACCCGTGAGCATGTGATTTGTGTGACAAAGGATAATAAACACAGCTATCCAGAATTGGAAACTGAATAAGTTCACCTTCATGAATATGTCCTTAACTCCATCTAATGAATCCCTAATGCAATTTTTATGATACGACGAGAGAAAACTGTTGTTTGAATAAAAAAGTGAGTGAGTATTAAAATACACCATAACTTTCTTTCTGTAACACCTAGAATGGCGCCACCTTCATCATTGCATTTCTATAATTAAATATAATTTCTATAATTAAAATACATGTGTTGACACCCATGGGGTACTGAACTTTAATTTTTGAATGTTTAATAAGTATCTAATATGTAACATAGACCAATATATCATATTTTATGTCATTCAATCCATCAGATCGCAAAGCTTACACAGATATATTTGTTATTCCTGTGAATCATATCAGACCCAATACAGTATATCGTTTATTTTTAGCATTGATCTAAGACTGAATGGTGACCATGTCATCACCTTTCTCTGCTACTCCCCTTTGGGGATCTTAGGAATATATTGAATATGGTCCCTTTTGAGGATAACACCTATGGTCTCTACAAAATATATACATATCTTTTGGGTAGGCCCTCAATGACAACACTAGATTAAGCTCTTTTACTCTGGGTACTTTTACCAGTCACTCTCATCTAAACATCTCCTTGTTTTATGGACCAATAAATACCTAGGCCCGTTTGACTTTACATAGAAGAAAAATAGGTATTTTTAAAATGTACGTTAACCCTGTGTATACAATATCTTTTAAATACTGAATATGTTAATGGTATTATCATGACAGCAGGGAAAGAAGGAAATAGGGATAGCACTTAGATCAGAGGTTAGAGAGACATAACAAGATGCAAGAAGTAGAAATTAAGTTGGAGACATACAATTGGAAATAGTGAGAATTCTGGTTAAAATCATTACAGTGTTTGTATAGTATGTACATGAAACAGTAAAGAGAAAGGTGAAGATTAAAAAAAAAACAGATTGAGGGGCAGGCAAGTATTTTTGAGTTAACCCTGAAGAAGCTCAAGGTGTGAAACGCGTAGGGTGAGCGTGCAGACCATCTAGAGACACCCAAGGTGTGTAGTTAATTGATCTGAGGATCCTGGACCAAGTTCTCCTGGATTTTGTCCCCTTCCTGTATCTGGAAATCATTCCCTATGGCCAGCCACCACAGATGTAAGCATCAGGAAGGAGTTTTGCAGTCCTCAACCATTATCTGAACAAAGGTGGTCCATATTCCTGTACAAACAGCACTTTTGTAAGTGTATTACTTTTATTTCTCTATTATAAAATCAATCTACACTATCTGTGTCCTCTGTTCTATTCTTCACACATGGGAATCCACCTATTCTTCCTATCCTGTTCCTGAGGGATGCCCTTCAACAACATTAGAAGAAATCTTCTGAATTGGTGACTCTGAACAACCGCACCGCCCATATTCACCTTCACAATTGTGAGTGAGATGCCATTGAAGTGTCACCGTATTAATCAATTTGCTATACAATATTTCACCACATGTTCTTTTTCTTGTTTTTTACATAATTTTGGAGTATTTGCACTCTTGATCCCCTGCTTCAGTGATTTGTTTGGACTTCAGATTGACTCCATTTTCTAGAGCTGCACGACTTCCATATGTAAAGTATTTCAGTATTATATCACTAGTGTGTTCACTGTTTTTTTTATTTAAATGGTATGTGCGCTTGAACCCCCTTTTTTCCTATTTACTGTAACTATTTTTGAGAGAAAGGAAATAATACTTGTAATGGTGAATCAAGTCACAATAATGTGAAATACAATATGATTGTGCATAAGTGATACTATATAAATATGTGATACGCTGCAGAACAGATGAGAATCCTCCTTCGATCCTGTGAGTGATGGATGATGAATATAGGGAGCGCAGAATCATGAAATAGAGATACAAAATGCATATAGTGCAATATTTCAACAGTTTCAATGTGTAAAAAAGAAATGTTTTTATTAGTGGCCAATGCCACTACTCACATGGCCCAGGTAGAATACAAGCACTGGGCGGTTTCTTTAACCGGATGGATCCCCATCTGTCTGCCTCAGTCTCTACATACCTTGGAGATATAAAAGTAACAATGGCGGCCCGGAATAGAGCAAACAACAGCATGGACTGCTATTTTTCAGGATAGTGACGTTAATAACACTAAGAAATAACACTTCAAGGTATATTGGTAATGAATCTATAGAATCTTAACATATTATACTGTCCATTATGGTGAGATCCGTAAAAAATATGTCAAATTAGATAAGGTATTATCAATACATTAAGTCAAGCAAGAAAGCAGAGTACTGCAGTTGCAGAAGAGTACTTCATGTACCAGAAAATCAAATAAATTAGGAGACTTGAGAGACTGGTGTAATTCCTGTCACCCTAAAATGTCAGCCAAATGTCACATCATTGGATGCCCTCCTAGGCTGACCTTTCTGGCAGTCTGTCTTTTTGTAGACGAAGAGAATTTAATAACTTTACCGGTACATCCAGGTACTAAAGGAGCAGTTTAATGCAGCAGGTAACATAACTATATTTGTGTTATTGGTTTCCTTATAAATATTCAATTACCCGTACAGTAACTGTCTTACTTATTTGTATTTTGGGAAAAAATCAAGATGTACTCTATCACTATTCATCTGCAACACTGGACTCTATCAATTTAGCTACTCACGTGCACCTATTTACTAATGTGGACACCATAATTACTCTGCAATCAAAAGACAAATCAAAATCATTCACCTGGATCTTTGTAGACTGGCAAATAGTCTTATCAATAAAGACATTAAATAAATATTGTTCACTAGAGATGGGCGAACATGTATCAGTTCTTCCACAAATTTTCCTGGTCAAATACGATCTGCAGAATGAAATCCACGTCGGATAACTTCATTGTAAAGCAACCCGAATTCTTCAAAATCCATCATTTGGTCTCGGCTGTCGACGGATTCAACATAAATCCGAATCTGCTTAATGTCTTTACATTAATATTTACATATTGCTACTCACATAATAATTCCATTTGATGAATGCCAATTCAGTTTGATGGATTCAGATGCCGTTTGATAGATCCAGATTAAGTTTGCAGGTTTGAATTCTGTGCTGTTAAAGCATGAAAGCCAAGTAAACAGGGATCCCATGAGTGCTGCTTTCTTCACTTCTGTGAGGATTGGGGAGCCACGCCGCCTTCGGTGCACTCCCCGCTTACTGTACCTCTCTCTATGTCCGGGACTTGGCTCTGCTCCCGCACTGAGCACGCATGCGCCTCGCCACCACAGGCACCTCCGCGACACTAACCTTCTACCTCTGCCATCTCGAGCAGCTCCCGTTGTACCACTGCACGTGCGCGCCCTCCCCGAACCAAATAGTGACGATCATGGGCACATGTGGTCATGCGTACAGAGGCAGTTCTAGCCCTGCAACCCTGCCTCTCTTTTATCTGAGGTCCTCCTTGCACCTGCACTCTGAATACCACAGCCCCTGCTGGTCACACACTCCCACGCTGCAGGTTCTCATTGGACGCATTGATTTCAGCCTCGGGGACCTCCTGCTTCCTGAGTTACAGGCCCTGGTATGGTGGGTGGCTAGCCCTCCCGGAAAAATTGTGGGAGGAGTTAACCCCTTCACTACTATAACGGTGGTAAATGCTAAGGTAATTAAGGGGTTAACCCTTTCCTCTACCCACCCAAAAGGCCTGTCCACCAACCCTGGGTTAACTAACTTCTTCACTCACCCCCTGTACCCCCAAAAAACATTAAAATACAACATCTTTACTAAGCACCCCCTCTATCTCCAACTACCCCACCCCACAACACATACAGTACAATAATGGGCAATATTACTATTATCCAGATCTGGATAATAGCGCATTTTCCTATTAAAAATAAAACATTATTCAGTCGGCATAAATTAAGTTAAAGTTGCACTTACTCCTGCCAGGATGAAGGCTGTCCTTGTCCCATTCGCCTTCCTCTCCTTCAGTGGGTACCGACAGTAAAAAAACTAACTTCTGACCAGTAACCCCTTAATCACCCATGCCTTTCCTTGTGACGTCATCAAAAAGGGAGATAAGATAGCCAATCACAAGCATGCCTCCCTTTTTGATGATGTCACAACACTCCAAAAAGAAAGGCATCATATGGTATATACACAAATCCGATTACTTGGTGACCATTTAATGGTTGCCATTTGTTTTTTTTACTGAAGTGACATCATCTTAAACCGCAGGGAAGCATATACTACCTGATTGGCTGGCCTCCCTCCCTTTTTTAGGACATCACAGCCTTAACAAAAAAAAAAAAGAAAGGAACATGTCTAATCTCAATTTACCCCAAGAAAATGACAGTACAGCAGATAAGACAGAAGAAAAGAAGGAATAACTTAGTGAAGATGCTCCTCAATCAACATATGATCATGAACTTCTTCAAATCAGCTGTTTGAGGAGCATTGCGTCGATGGTCAAGAGTTGCTGACGGAGTAGGACTCAGAAGATGAAGACAGCAAAGGTAAGAAACACATTAATTGTATGATATTTCATTGTGTATTTTTTTAGGTTGCCCATTGACTGCCTATGTGCTTATCTACACCTGATTCTGGGTATAGAAAAGCACAGTAACAAGCAATGCATTTTTTGGCAAATGCTTGTTTTTATTTCATTGTAATGTATTGTTTATTGTCTTATGTTTTTTTTGCTTGCCCATTCATTGTCATTGTGGCAATCCATGCCCATATTGAGGGCATGGTTTATCACAGTCACAATCAATGGCTTTTTTTTTTTTAAATGCGTGTTTATATTTAAATGTCATGTATTTTTTTGGGGACTGTTTTTTTCTTAGCTTTCCCGTTCATTGCCATTGTTGCCACTGACAATCAATGGGTAGAAAGGGAGGGTGTAGTTGCCCTGGAGAGGGTGGTTAGGCCTACTGGGTGGGTAGCGGGAGGGGGGGGTTAAAGCGGAAGCATTGCTGGATTCAGTTAAACTAGCAGCAAGGTCAATGTCACTGTCTGTCACAGTCAGAAGAGCTCTTTGGCTATGGCCTTGACATTCAGATTCAATATAAAAAAACAAGCTATGTTCAAATCCTTTCGAGGGACATCATCTGTTTTGCTGGAGGCTAGATTCCATTTTTCAAAATGCCTCGAGAGGCAAAAGTCTTTTCCTACTGCAGGAAAGAAAAAGAAGAATTGACGCCCAACTTCAAGTGTGAATGAAAGGGCTAACAGTAATGTCATGAGAGCCTATAGGCCCAGAATGGGTTACTAGATAGCAGTCTCCTGGCATGGAATCCAGAGCTCTCTTTTTCATGGGCTAAGAGGACATGGACACTCATATTGAGCAACTTTGAAGTCTGCATGAGATGATGAGGTGATCGAACATGCCACGTAGGAGAAAGACTCAAGCAATTTTTGAAAATGTTTGCACAAACCATTATAAATTCTTGAGAGCTTAACGTTGTTTGCTGGGGATACTGTCTGGAATTCATTACAATACCTGGAAGATACAGGTTTATAAGATCCCGACGGCCGGAAAACAAACTTGGCAGAGAGGTATTAACCAGCTATATCAAGCAGCATAGGAATGATCAAAATCTTTGATAAACTCGCTATTTCAGTGTAACGTTCCTGACTGCAAGACAGGATACGGACCCACAGGGCAGTGGTAGGGAGTAATACAGGAAGTAATACACCAACCTTTGCTTGGGATCAGGGGTAATCAGGTCCGGTTCCAAGGTCGAGGCAGGCGGCAGGCAAGGGGTAGTCAGATTCAGTACCAAGGTCAAGACAGGCAGCAGGCAAAACAAAGGCAAGGGAGAGCTCAGACAGGACAGGGTAACCAGTACTTTGCACAAGCAAAGACTAGTAGCAACTGCCTCCCTTCTAAAGGCCAGATGCAGCTGCTGGCAATGAGAACCCATGAGAGACTGATTTCCTGTCAGGGGAGTAAGGGCAGGATTTGCCAGGAAGCAAGGTGACCATGGTGGCTTTGGACCAGATAATGTCACTTCCTGTCAGCATTCATCCTGAATGTTCAGACAGATCCCTTATATTCAGAGCCTCGATGAGATTCTCGATGCTACTAGAATAGCATTATTTTGTAAAAATTGCACTATTTTGCTGTTTGTGAGCTCCCGCTTGATGTGTTTGGCCAGGAAAGAGAACTCTCGGGAAAATGAGCTTTATGAATAGCAAACTTGTCAAATCATATGGGAAGTGCTCAAAATCCTCGATGAGTTTGTTATCGAAGCTACTATAATAGGCCCCTAAGACTTTTACAACTCTTTGCTGAGACATAGGGCCTCATGCAGTAAGCGCCGATAAGCCGTTTATCGCCATTTTTTCACCAAATTTACCCTCCCGATTCAGTAAGCGCTGATAAGTGGGAAAAATCGGCAATTTTTGTTGCCGATAAAAACTTATCGGCAGCCGGGTGCCGATTAGCCACTTATCGGCACTTTTTGAACACGGCTGAATTCAGGTAGCCCCGATCAGCTTTTCGCTGCTGATCGGCACTCCAGAATGGAGAGTTTTTCGGCAATCCAGCTCGCCAACTAAAGTTGGCAAGTTGGTGGAGGAGAAGCATCGGCAAGGGCGACACTTAGAAAAAATCAGGCCTTTTTCCTTTCTGTGATTGATGCCGGGGGTCTCCGGAGCTGATACCAGCACCGGAGGCCCCCGGCATCCATCCGAGGCAGGAAAAATGCATGTACATCCCACTTCATTACCTTAGCGGCTAACCGCTAAGGCAATGAAGGGATTAACCCACCGTGCCAGCTTTATTGTGGGTAGCGGGGGTGGGTGAAGTGGGTATTTGGCCCTTGTTTTTTTTTAGGGCTTGCGGGGGGGGGGTTGCGGGTGCACTTAACCCCTTCACGACCGTAGCAGTTAATACTGCCACGGTCATGAAGGGGTTAAGCCCTCCCGCTACCCACCCGCAAGCCCTAAACAACCACCATTGTGGCTAATACCCCCTTCACCCACACCCGCTACCCACAATAAAAAATAATCACACACACCAGCCCCACACTAAATAAATAAATAAATATATCGACATAAATAAATGAATATATATATATATATATATAAAAATAAATAAATAAATATATATAGATATATACCACAATTATTAAGGTTATGGTGGGTAAAAAAGTGACAAAAACCCTCCACAGTAAAGCATAAAGCAACTGTAAATCTTACTGTATGTTCATTTGCATGTCTTAGACAGGTCTGCAACCCTGTCTTTCCCCATTATCGCCCAGCATACAGCGCTTCCACTGCAGCAAGGGATTCTGGGAAATGACTTGCAAATGAGCACTCAGTGCCACCTTTTCTCTCAAGCTCGTATTACACAAGCAGATCCTCAAGCTAATGCATGCTATTTTAAACACAGCTTTTAGACAAAGGCTGGGATGAGATGCAAAGCCATTAAACCCACTCACAGACATGTTTCAACCTTGATGAGTATCATCAGTGTGAGGTTGGTTGTAATGGCTAAGCTGGTTTTGAGACTATAGACTAGGTAATCACCACAATTATTAAGGTTATGGTGGGTAAAAAAAGTGAGGGCTTTTGTCACTTTTTTTACCCACCATAACCTTAATAATTGTGGTGATTACCTAGTCTATAGTCTCAAAACCAGCTTAGCCATTACAACCAACCCCACACTGATGATACCCATCAAGGTTGAAACAGCTGTGTAGCTGAGACTGTGTCCCCTTGGCCTTGAGTCATCGTCCCTTTGGGGACTAAAGACTCCTGCTGCTTTTGGGGGGGCATGCCATCTCGAGCTAAGAGGAGTGATCCTGAGTGAGCGGTTCTGAGCGAGCAGATGCGGAAGTGAGGGGCCGGCACCTTTGCCCTGGGACATCGCCTTTACTGGCTAAAGTCCCTTGCTGCTTTTTGGGTGCCGGACCTGAGCTTGGGAGAGCAGAGATGACGTTGCAAGCTGGAATGCGCAATTCCATTCGGTTCCTGATCAAGGAGACCGAGAGATGTCGAGTGAACCTGCTGTGGATAGTGGAGAAGGTGCTGAAGCAATTGATCGGTCTGGACGCTGAGAGGATCTTCTGCCTTCAGGATTTCCCTGCACAGGGGATCTATGACCTGACCTGTCATCAAGAAGCGGATGTTTGGTGCACTTTTGAAAAGTGCAAGGAGAAGTCTGGTGACCCGATCTTACATGGCATCAAGGTAATTCCAAGTTTTATGCTGGAGGAGAGACCACTTGTACTTCACATGTACAATCCGTATGCAAGGAAAGAGGAGATTGTGACTTTTTTGAAACGGTATTGTGAAATGATCAGAGGAGGTGAAGAACTTAAAAACCCGTATGGCATGTTCAACGGGAATAAACCACAAAACAGGTAGCGCTAACCGCAATGTGTATGGTGTGGTAACTATTACCTTATATATTGAATAAGACTATACATAAGGTGCTGCCTAGGACACAAATCCTGACCCCCTGGTCAGGAAAACAGTATGGACAGGGAATAGTTCTGTGGGCGCCTATAAACTTTACCACTATAAAGGATATACGAAAACCAAGCCTGTTGGTTGTGAAGAGTGTTGATCCTCACAGTGGGCTTGAAAACAAAGAAAAAGCACAACACATAGCGTAATACTGTTGAAACATTAAACAAACAACATATAAGACAACATATAACAGCTGAAAACTGAAATGGTATTATAGGACAATAAAATCATTTAATAACAATTAATATTTGATATAATGCACAATTTGCATGGACACATATTTTTTAGCAATTAAAAATCTGAATAGGTGGTTCAACTGCTCCGTAGCACAAATGTTGATGATAGCAATGCCTACTCACCAGATGGAATAGGTTTGCAGGCAGTGGATATTTTAGAGAGTATCCCCTCTCATCTGTGTGCTGCTCTCTGCTTAGCTGGCGTCTCTGTCGGCTCGTGGGTGCAGCTCATCAGCGGGGACTCCTGCAGCTCCAGGAAGCACATCTGGGCAGATGGGACTCAGCTGCAGCTGATTCAGCACGATGTCAGCCACGGGTCACCGTGAGCTCGTCTATCTGCTGTTCACTGCTAGCTGGCGTCTCTATCTGCTCGTGGACGCAACTTGTCAGCAGGTGCTCCTGCAGAGCGCCAAGCAGGGCGCTTGAATAGTAGGAAACCGCAACAGCTGGTTCAACTCGTCAGCGGCTATAGAGGATGGTTAGCTGGCAGCTCACGTTGGTTCACCGATGTGCGGGGGATACTGCAACAATGTGTGCAGGGCTTGAACCTCCACCCTACGCGTTTCAAGAGCGATCTGCTCTCTTCCTCAGGGGTATATGAATAAAAGAGTCCAAAATGTCCTTTAAATACTGACTTCACCATTTGGGTAAATCGTTCCACCTGTAGCTAATTGCACATGCTCTGTGCTTGTAATGAAGTTACTCTTAGTGTGTTTGTAATCAGACACTGCGCAGTGAAAATGTCATTGAACAATATAGCAAAAAGCTACTTACTATTTTGTACAGCTGTTATACATAATACACAACATTAAACATGACACAATAAACAATGAACATATACTAACAACATATATATTTTTTATGTATATAAACAAAAAATGAATGAATAAAAATGCATAATTTTAAGGTAAGACATAAAATAATATTTAATATAATATTGCAAATTATGATTAAATAAAATGTATTAAACCAGTAATGGTGTGCTTATTTATATAGGAGGAACCTACTGCTATAAGCGAATTCAAACACTAATGTATGTGACATGTCACCTTATATGGATGTATTTGGTACTAACCCACCAAAAAGGATTTCAAATCAAATTCTACATTTAAGCCCATTGGGGACAGAGTACATAACTCATAAATCCAATAGGACTCTCTTCTCCCCAATAGGCTTAATGTATTACCTCCTCTCCAGTGTGGTACAATACGCTCTATTCCTACACACCTCAAACCTTTTGGGTCTTTATTGTGCACCTGAAGAAAATGATTAGACACATTGTGTGTGACTAAACCGGTTTTAATATTGTATATATGTTCATACAAACGTCTTTTTATAGCTCGCGTTGTCATACCCACATACTGCAATTGTCCAAAGTGGACCTAGGTTCACATACCGTAAAGCGAAAACACTGGCATCGCACCTATCACCTAGCATGTTTGTTAGCAAGAGTGGTCCCTCCAATATCAGTAGTATTCCTAAGGGATTTTTCAAATGTGGTAATTGCACCATGTGCCAACACGCATCTCCAACAAATAAGATCATGTGTAAATATAATTTACGTGAATATAAAATCAAGACCTTTCTAAATTGTAACACCAGTTATGTCATATATGTACTTAATTGCAAATGTGGATTAAGCTATGTAGGTCGTACAATCAGGCCATTAAAAACTAGAATGGCAGAACATGCCCGCTTGATCAGGAAAGGTGATCTTCTTCATCCCGTATCCAGACACTTTACGCAATGCCTCAAGGGAGGCATTAAGAACTTCACCTTTTCCGCTATTGAGCATATACATTGCCACCCCAGAGGTGGCAACAGAGAGAACACACTAAACCAGCGGGAGATGTTCTGGATATACACTCTCGACACCCTTCACCCACATGGCATTAACATTGACTGGGAATTAAAACATTTCCTATAGCCATGTGAGGGGGAGGGTGACCGAGAGTGTGTGTCCACACAACTGCAACCCAGCATGTTGTGAGTTAAACTATTACCATACCCTGACAACCAAATGTTGATACTTAGTATATCTCCAAAATATGTTGATGTGCATAAAAAAGTATATATTGTTTGTAATACATTTTGCACTAATCCATATCCAAGTATATTCAGGTAACAATTGTTTCTATTCACTCATGGCAATTCTACTTAGAAATATTGACCAACATTATTAATTTTCATCTAAGTCAGACTAGAACTTAAATAAATAATACTCCACACTACCATAGTTGTGAAAACAATCATTTTAATACATATCAGTTATTGCTCTACATCCCATTGTATACCATTGATTTTATATATTTTTTTTTGTTTGTTGTAAATATGTATGTTTCAACCATGTATTCCACACAGACCCAGTTAATGGGTTAAACCCAAACACTGGTTCAATATTAACTTGATTGAGCTCAAAGAAACTTTCTGTCACTTTTTGATCAACCAATCAGATTGGGTCTCCTCCTATTTAAGGGGTCTGTGTGTTAAGGGTAGTATACTCTTTGAAAAAGTCCCGGAGAGGGACGAAACGCGTCAGAGTGCCCCCTTCTGAGATGTACAGCATGTACTAATAAAGCTGTTTTTAACCTCAACTGTTCCTGAACCTGACTTTTTGCTGTGACCGCCTCTTCACCACCTTCACTTTGTCTACTACATGGCTGGAGCACGCAGGCATATCACCGCGAGATTCGCCCGTCTGGAGGTCTGACGTCATCACTCCTTTCCCACCCACGTGGACACGCCGGAGCGCAGAGTTTGCAGAGACGCACCAGCACTCCTCCATCAGCAGGAAACAGGGTGAGCGCGATCACCCAGCGGGATCCCACACACATCCTGTGAAACCGTTACCACGGAGGGAGGACACCCCGACTGCACGCGCAAGGACAGATACGACGTCACCGACGGCACCCCAGCGGGTCACCCAGATTGCAACGTGGCAAACTCACTGTTAACCACACGGAGATACCAGTGACACCAGGCGGGCAAGGGCAGCAGCTGTGGCGCAAAGAGGTCTGCGAGTGGAGTGTCCCTGGACGCTTCATCCTTCGCACCCGGCCAGAGTCTGCACAACGGGCCCCCTGCCCAGGGTGAGTTCTTATACTGCTTCTTATTTCATAATTGATGCTCACGGTGATCTGCTACATATATTCTCTAGTGGACTGTTGGTTTACTCCCATTCCAAGGTATATCAGACTTTAGCAGCATCAGGTTACTTGGGTTTACTCCCTTATCCTATTGTACAGTGGGTTAAAATAAAAGAGGCTATGGGAGAGGTGAGGGAGAAAGAGAGTAGTGAGAGTAATAGCTCGTCCTCACAAAAAAGTCAGATAAGCGTGGAGGGAACTAAAATACCGAGAAGTGTAAGTGGAGTAAGTGGGAATGAGAGTGAAGAAAAGGCAGGCCAAAAAAGTGGGGGTGAAGGGGGAGAAGGAGAAAGTAAGGAGGAGAACCTGGCGAGGAGAAAGTTAGAAATTATGAAGGGTTTGGAAAGTGAAAAGAGGATAGCGGTATGTAAAACGGCTGATAGAAAATTTAAATTGGCAGGCAGGTATCTCAGTAGCGTCAGATGAGACAAAAACTAATTCGTTGAGAGAAAATTTTCAAAAAGCTAACGTGTCTTTATAGGAAGTAAGAAATTTAGTGAAAAGTTGTGATACATGTAATATCAGTGTTATCTTAGAGAAGTTGCTGGGATGAAAGAAGTAAGTAGATGTATATGTTCTGGAGAAAGTACGAAAAGCCTAGTGTAGGACTTGGGAAGTAATTCATGCTTAGGTATTGTGGTGTTTTGTGGTTTTTCTGGCAATTTAAGGAATGTATAGTGAAGTTTTCTGTTTATTACTGGTTGTAATCAAGTGAATCGTTAATAAAACTTTAAAAAAAATAAAAAAAAGTTGACACGTCTGTGAGTGGGTTTAATGGCTTTGCATCTCATCCCAGCCTCTGTCTAAAAGCTGTGTTTAAAACAGCATGCATTGGCTTGAGGATCTGCTTGTGTAATACGAGCTTGAGACCAAAGGTGGCACTGAGTGCTCATTTGCATGTCATTTCCCAGAATCCCTTGCTGCAGTGGAAGCGCTGTATGCTGGGCGCTAATGGGGAAAGACAGGGTTGCAGGCCTGTCTAAGACATGCAAATGAACATACATTAATATTTACAGTTGCTTTATATATATATATATATATATATATATATATATTATATATATATATATATATATATATATATATATATATATATATATATATATATTAACCCAAACAACCCCTAACATACACATATATGCACATCAATGATACTATAGGCCGGCGGGGGCCCTCGGGTGTTACCCGCAGGCCTGCAGTACCAATTATGTCCCCCCCCAAATTAATGTCAAAACACATACATACTTCTAAAGAAATAACCCCCCCCCCCTTAACACATACAGCATAATAATGGCCACAATTACTATTATCCACAAATGGATAATAGTGAATGTGCCCATTTGAAATACATAAAAAACAATAAATACATTAAATACATATAGTACTCACCCATGTCCGGCTGCCACGATGAAGGCCATCCTCACCATCATACTGCCCATGCCCCCTCCGCTGCAGCAAAACAGGCACAAGAATGAAAACATCCAATGTAATGTCCCCTAACCCCTTAATCACCATAGCGGTTATTAACCACTACAGTTATTAAGGGGTTAAGCCCCGACCCCGTGAGGCCTAACCACCCTCACCCACTACCCACAAGGGAGGCCTAACCACATACCATTGGAGCCAATACCCCCTCCTCCCACCCCCAGTACCCACAATAAAAATAATACACTGTCCCACAATAAACATCATTCTATTTATTAAATACATAACCCATCCCTTGTGCCCCCCCATAAATACATGATTTATCCTTTTACATACAGGGTTCATACCCCAGCCCCACACGAGTCCCCGGCGGGCTAGGGGGGCACCTGACAGACCTACAGGGTACCAGCAGCTCATTTCAAACAGGTTCTGGAGGCCTGTTGGTGGGTCCCACCAAGCGCCATGGCCCCCAGGTGGTTTCCTTTGGTCACCATGGGCCACAATTGGGTCCCCACAGTAGCCCCGCAGGTGTCACCCGTGGAACCACCAGCCTGATACCCGTGAGATACCCGAGGAGACCGCAGGTCGTCTCCAGAGTTCTCACGCAGAACCAAGGAACCAACCCGGAATGTAAAAAAAATAAACCTGGCCTATACATTCAATACATACACCCCCCCCCCCAACACCTACAGTACAATAATGTGCAAAATAACTACTATCCAGATAGGGATAATAGATTATTTGGCATTATTAAACACATTAACTAGCATATTAAAATAAATAAAGTACTACTGACCTCATCAATAAGAAGCCCCCGTCGCCAGCAACATCCTTGTCTATCGTTGCCCACCAAATAACTAGCCAATACAAAGCCAATACATTGCAATTACATTAAGATATCAATTAACCCCTTAAACACCTTATCAGATAATAACCGCAAAGGTAATTAAGGGGTTAAGCCACACTGGCCGAAACCCACCCTTCACCCATTCATTTGTACAGTGGTTTCATCATGCAACTATATATATATATATATATATATATATATATATATATATATATACACACATATGATGAACCAATATACAAATAAATGTAGAAGGGTTATCAAAAACATGCTGTACTACAAATAACACTTCTCCATACAGATACACTACAATAAAATCCATTACCTTTAATAATCCAATCTGATCTTCCAATCAAAAACCTTAAATGAAAATCAAAACATTGCATTTACATTGTATATATCATGCATACAATCTATGCACCATATAAATTCTGCAAATGAATGTTAATAATAACATATTAAAAAAAAATACCAATACATCCAAACAAGTATACTATTTAAACCAATCCAGTAAACATAAATCAATTAGCCTTAATTCATTACATCCCTAAAGCATTTACATTTCATCCCTAACAATTAAACAATTAAGTAAAGCGTTGAACAGGACACGTTATCATGTGAAAAAATATAAGTCCCAAAAAGAATACAAGTACACCATACAATTGCAACAATTACATTTATCTAATGTTACAATACATTATACACACATTTATGCATAGCAGCATAGCCAAATTAATTTAAAACACTGCAAATCAAGCTTTTAAAACAACATAATTTTTTACCCTGTATGTATATATCGATCTAGACATTCATACATACATACATACATACATACAGTGGCAAGAAATGATATACCAAAAATAAATAAATACACATGTTAAAAAAGCTTTTAAAAAATTTAACAAGTTAAATAAAATACATTTCTTTAGTTCACTTACCATTACTTGACCCACTCACCGACTCCCGTTGAACAACTTACTCTCGAACCAATCCACGCACAGGAACCCATAAAATAATAAACCATAAAATTAAAAAACCATAAAATAATAAAACACGGCAATCCAAGGGTCTTCTATTTGTAATCCATCTTCATCTGTATTCTTCTTTGTATCTTCTACCGGGGTTTTCTTGTCGTCATCGGCCACGCCCTGGTCTTCTTTCTTCTCCGGAGGTCCTTCCTCCTCGGCGTCTGGCTTCAAAATGAGACGACATAGGCTTTTAAAGGCCTATGACGTCACATTTTCGTCATGGTTCCCACGGCCCTGATTGGGCCGTGAAGACCATGTGTTTTGGCCGAGAAAAAAAAAATGATGAAGTCACTTAAAGGCAATGAAAGCACAGCCAATCAGAATGGCTTTGCTTCAATTGCCTTTAAGATGACGTCATTAAAAGAAACATGGCCGTCCTCACATGGTACGGTAGCCAATCAGAGCGTGGGAAGTCTATCCCTACTCTGATTGGCTCTAGTACCATGTGACAGGCTTTCAATGACGTGACATCCATTCTCCCCCAAGCCTTTGTCACATGGTATACTAGAGCCAATCAGAGTTGGGATGGAGTTCCCACGCTTCTTGTAATTGTTGCTATTGTATGGTGTACTTTAGGTCAGGGTGAGGCTTGCTTTTGTATATTGTATTCTTGTTGGTACTTATATTTTTTCACAGGATAACTTGTCCTGTTCAATGCTTGAATTACTTAATTGTTTAATTGTTAGGGATGAAATGTAAATGCTGTAGGGATGTAATTAATGAATGCTAATTGATTTATGTTTACTGAATTGGTTTAAAAAGTATACTTGTTTGGATGTATTGATATTTTTTTTAATATGTTATTGTTAATATTCATTTGCAGAATGTATATGGTGCATAGATTGTATGCATCATATATACAATGTAAATGCAATGTTTTGATTGTCATTTAAGGTTTTTGATTGGCATTTGAGGATTTTGATTGGAAGATCAGATTGGATTATTAAAGGTAATGGATTATATTGTAGTGTGTCTGTATGGAGAAGTGTTATTTGTAGTACAGCATGTTTTTGATAACCATTCTACATTTATTTGCATATTGGTTCATCATGTGTGTGTAGTATATATATATACACACACATATATATATATATATATATATATATATATATATATATATATATATATATATATATATGTGTGTGTATATATAGTTGCATGATGAAACCACTGTACAAATGAATGGGTGAAGGGTGGATTTCGGGCCAGTGTGGCTTAACTCCTTAATTACCTTTGCGGTTATTATCCGATAAGGTGTTTAAGGGGTTAATTGATATCTTAATGTAATTGCAATGTATTGGCTTTGTATTGGCTATGTATTTGGTGGGAAACGAAAGACAAGGATGTTGCTGGCGACGGGGGCTTCTTATTGATGAGGTCAGTAGTACTTTATTTATTTTAATATGCTAGTTAATGTGTTTAATAATGGGCAAATAATCTATTATCCCTATCTGGATAATAGTTATTTTGCACATTATTGTACTGTAGGTGTTGGGGGGGGGGATGTATGTATTGAATGTATAGGCATGTTTATTTTTTTTACATTCAGGGTTTGTTCTTTGGTTCTGCATGAGACCTCTGGAGACCACCTGCGGTCTCCTCGGGTATCTCACGGGTATCAGGCTGGTGGTTCCACGGGTGATACCTGAGGGGATGAAGCGGTGGCCTCACATCTGTGGAGGCACCGTGGACCCGTAGTCTGTGGGGATGAAGCGGTGGCCCCACATCTGTGGGGGCACCGTGGACCCATAGGTGCGGGGATGAAGCGGTGGTCCCACATCCGTGGGGGCACCGCGGACCCGTAGTGAGCACTCGTGAGTTCCCCAGACCCCCGTGGGAACCACCCGAGGACCCACAGATACCTGTGGGTCTGACCCGGGGCTCCCAGACATCCGTGGGCCTACCGTGGGGACACAATTGTGTCCCACGGTGACCCAAGGAGACCACCTGGGGGCCATGGCTCTTGGCGGGACCCACCAACAGGCCTCCAGAACCTTTTTGAAATGAGCTGCTGGTACCCTGTAGATCTGTCAGGTGCCCCGCCAGCCCACCGGGGACTCGCGTGGGGCTGGGTTATGAACCCTGTATGTAAAAGGATAAACCATGTATTTATGGGGGGCACAGGGGGTGGGTAATATATTTAATAAATAGAATAATGTTTATTGTGGGGCAGTGTATTGTTTTTATTGTGGGTACTGGGGATGGGGGATGGGGTATTGTCCCCAACGCTATGTGGGTAGGCCTCCCGTGTGGGTAGTGGGTGAGGGTGGTTAGGCCTCACGGGGTGGGGGGTTAGTGTGGGAGGTTATGTAGGTGTCCCGAGTGATGGGTGTGGGTGGGTTAACCCCTTTATGACTGTAGCGGTTAATAACCGCTATGGTGATTAAGGGGTTAGGGGACATTACATTGGATGTTTTCCTTCTTGTGTCTGTTTTGCAGCAGCGGAGGGGGCATGGGCAGGATGAAGATGAGGATTGCCTTCATCGTGGCAGCCGGACATGGGTGAGTTCTATATGTATTTAATGTATCTATTGTTTTTTATGTATTTTAAATACACAGGGGGTGTATGTTGTTTATTGCAATGTTTATTTGGGGCAAATGTCCCCAATAAACATGCTATTCTGCCTTAACCCCTTCATTGCCTTAGCGGTTATCCGCTATGGTAATGGTTATCCGCTATGGTAGCATTAATGTATTTTAATAATATTGTGCGGAAGCAGGGGGTCTCCTGAGCCGAACCGCATTGATTTGTGGCTCAGAGACCCCCTGCTTCCCGAGTTACAGGCCCCGGTTTGGGGCATCGTTTACAGTGTCGCCGCCATGTTTATAGCGGGCACGGCGCGAATGGGGTGCTATAAAGATGGCGGTGACACTGCCACCCGATTACACATACCGGGGCCTGTAACTCGGGAAGCAGGGGGTCCCTGGTCCACAAAGCAATGCGGTTCAGCTCAGGGGACCCCATGCTCACAGTACATTATTTTTAAAATTACATTCATGCTGCTTCGTTACCATAGCACATAGCCGCAAAGGTAAGGAATGATTGTTTATTGATATGTGTGTTTTACTCCTAGTGTAGATGTGCAGAGGGTCTCCGGAGCTGAACCGCTTTGGTTTTAGGTGCGAGGACCCATTGCTTCCCGAGATACAGGCCACTTTATGGGGTGCCGGTTTCCCTCTGCTTTGTTTACATTCCGCGGTCACGTGATCGGGATCTTTAAATGCAGAGAGATACCGGCACCTCATAAAGGGGCCTGTATCTCGGGAAGCAGGGGGTCCCCGGACCTGAAACCAATGCGGTTCAGCTCCGGAGACCCCCTGCCCATGTACACTATGAGTCAAAGTTGTTTATAAATAATTTTTATTTTGCCGATGTTTGCGCTGAGAGAGCGGCTGGTCTCTCTCTGCTGCAAACAGTTATCGGCAGAATCGGCAGCTTATCGGGAGCCAGGCTGTTTCAGCACAGGCTCATTGGCAGTTTTGCTTTTGCAGTGATTCGGCAGGGATCGTCATGGATTTGGCCCTTACTGAATACTGCGAGAGCAAATCGCCAAAATAAGGCCTATCGGCAACCCTTGGCGATTGCACTTTTTCGGCGCTTACTGCATAGAGCCCGTATTGTGTATCCTGCTTTCTAGTGACTCGCTTCACATCTTGTTATGTTGTTCCCTTCGCCATGTCTACATGTCTGTTGTGGGTTGCATCCTTTTACTGTATGAACTATCTAGATTATAATGCACTACTTCAACAACCTTATTGTATAGGACCACGTGTCATATAGAATTCCTCCGGCAATCCATCTTCTGGACGTCCTCACAGCACATGGTTGCACTCTACCAAGTGTAGTCATACCCCAGGCTAGCAAAGCTCTCTCCAATACACTGCACACGATCACAGTCCATTAAAAGCACTCTGTGGTCCCACAGTCTGGCTACAGCTAGTAGTACTCTGGGCGTTCTTCCAACAGAGGGGTCTAGGTACCTTGAGCATCAAGCACCCCTCCTAAGACACTCCCTAGCAGTACCTTTATGCCGTCCCGCTTGGCTGCCAGCATTGCGGACCCCCTTCAGAGGCCCCTGGGACTGTTAACAAGGGCATCCCTTTAGGCATCCTGACTACCCACCTCAGGGTGACTTAAAACAGCAATAGCCCTTGTGTCTCCAGACCATTCACCCGATAGGGAAGGCCTAATGCATAGTTCCGTGATTGGAGAAAGGAGTTCCCCTGGGCACTACACCTAGCCTCCCTCCTTCAGTGTCAGCACATGCTCTGGAAGCGTACCTTGTTTCTTCCAGCTTTGCATCACTGAAAACCTGTCCTGTTGAGCAGTATCTCAGCAGCAACTCCAAATGTAATTGTGTTTCCCCACCCGGTAGGAGATTTGGCCATTACTAAACATGTGGTGCATGATACCTGCTAGTGGTATGGAGGACACAGGATCTGGTTTCTGGGGTACATTTCCCACATGGTTCTCTAGCAGTGCAGTGCCTCCATCTGCTGCAGGCTCCAAGATGAATCGAGAAATACTATGGTAGGAATACTCCCTCTCCTCCTAGTAAGATCAAACCCAGGCAGGATGTATATACAGTAGAAACAGGAACAGTCTTTATTGATACCACCAAAACACAGCAGTGGACTGCTCAATCACAGCTTATCAGGATCATCTATCCACTGGATGATGGTCCCTGGACAACCACTACAGGTAAGGGCCCCTGCAGTTGTCTTAGCTCTTCCCGACTCCCCTATTAGGAGTCAGGGTATAGGTTCACACTCACTGTCCCCCATGGGGAAGAGGAACAGGGAAAGCCCCAATCTCAGGCTCCCTGTGTGCAACCTTGCCTCTCTCAGGGCGGTACTGCCTTTAAGTGCAACCAGGTCAGTCCCATGATTGGACATACTCAGGCCTGTGGTCTCCTGTGGGGAAACCCCATCTTAACTGCAGCAAAAGCCTCTTCTTAACAGGGCTTACTGCCAGTATAAGGACAGGCTAGTAGCCACAGGTGGCATGGCTACATGTGCTTTCTGTGAAAATTCACCGCAGCAGTCTTTTGTTGATTTCTGTGCAGGTTCAATATAGTTTGAGATACTTATGACGAATAGCAGTAGATATTAGCATGGTGTTTACACCGCTTTATAAACATCACATGTCTCTTCTTCACATGGATAAAAATAAATTAAAATTAACATAACTTTTCAATATAATCTCAGATTTTCTCATTTGAGTCAAGTGCGTCACAACAAGTAAAGCTACACATACATTTTAGGAGATGTCTAGAATTCATCAAAGAAGTGTGTATCCAACGTTGTCCTAGTTATTAGTAATCATAAAAGGTGGAAGACAACTGTCCGATGTTAACTTAGAGTACTAAAGTAGCCAATTTTGTGCTATTAACAGGAAACATTTCACAACATAAAAAAATTATTTAGAGCTAGGAAATAATCAATTAGAATGAGAATGCTATTACTAAAGTTAATAAGAAATAATTTTGTGCTGCACTTAAAGCCCATCCGAGGATTACCATATTTTAGAACATGATTGTTCTTAGCAGCATATGTTGGAGTTTAAATAAAGTGAAATAAATCTACCATTATTTTAGTCTATCTAACATACCTCAAAATGCCTAACTTCATACAGCACAACAGAAAGATTTAGTAAGCTCCAAAAAGAAGAAAATTAGTGGTTAATGCTACAAAATATGAGTAATTTGTAACAAGTAACTCACTAACGTTTTACTGCATCAATACACACTTTTAAATGTAAGTTACATGTATCAAGAAGGAGCAAAAAAATTAGTGATGCCAGTGTTATCATATTCCCTAAACTCTCATATCAGATGATATCACGTTACCGCCAAAACGTATTACTGAGAATTTTCACAGGTAGTATTAGGACCTGCTTACTGGTCATGCAGTGAAGTGGCTGCAGGCTTATAGTGCTATGGCCAAAGGGTTTAACTAAATGACCCTTACTCATGAGAATACTAACATTGATGTATTTAACTATGTATTTTGTCACATGAGACATTTTTGTCTTTGTTGTTGTATACATTTGGCCATGCTCAGTAGCACTCCTTTTGACACAAATATATATATATATATATATATATATATATATATATATATATATATATATATATATATATATATATATATATATATATATATATATATATATGCTGTGGTGGGTTCTGGGGTTAGAGCTAGCAGAGCTTGTGTGTTTATCGATATCAGGTTACTGCCAAAACTTATTGCACTTTTCATCACCTTTTAGACCTATCTTGCCTACAGTATGTATATAATGAAAAGAAAAAAGAAAGCGAACAACTCTCATAGCTTAGTAATGTAAATATATTGTGATATTTAAAAAAGTGGTATTATATGCACGTACAGAAATTCCAATCTTTAAACAGGGCATGTTTGGAGTACATGTCACCACTGCAGCATTCAACTGGTCTCAGTTCTGAAAACCACCGCCACCGTCATTCCAGTCACAAACAGGTAGGTGAGGATGTCTTTGTGTCAAGGCGCTCCGGTGTCCAAAGACTCACTCCCACGGCTGTATCCACTTCCACAGTGGAGTCGACTTCCCCAGCAAGGAATCCAGGAATCACAATCCCATTTGGCAATTTAGCTGTTTTTGAATCAATATTAAGGTCCTTTACGTTAAATATTGACAATACTGAGCTAATTTACTGCCCCCCCCATCCCACCCCCCTTTTTTCTATGTAAACATTGGTTTCCAAATTTTGGGATACCTAAGGCACTTCTTTTAAAAGCTAATTGGCTAATTATATCTAGAGCATTAATGTAGTGTCCCTATCTCTCTACAAACCGATTGGATCAACCTTGGAACAATAATTTACTTCAATTATGTGAATACAAAGTGAGACCAGATGTTTCTGAACATCCATTGCAGACCAGTATATTGTTTTAATTGATGTGGGTATATAAAGCCACACTTTGAAAATGGGCGTCACACTCCTGAGTAAGCCGCATACTTTATCTGGCGAAATGCGTAGAGTGAGACCTCCCAGAGGGGGAGAAACCAGGAGTCGAGGGAGTACACACCACGAGAGCCTAACCGGAAGTGACACAGTATCAAGGGACCTCGACGGAACTGATTCTTGGCTGATGATCGGGAGACAGAAAGCTGAACACGTAGCCCCCATTAGTCACAGTGGACGTCAAACGGAGGCAGTGTGGTGAGCCCTGACACCGGTTGATCTGTCCTGCTTTCACATTTGAGTAATACATGCTGTTTTTATACTGTATTGTTTTATTGTAAGTGCGCATTTTTGAAGTGCTATAACATTTATACTTTTTATCTCATTGATCTGCACTATGGATGCATTTCTTTTCTTTGCATCACCACACTCCGTTGGAATTTGATATGGAGTACATCCTCACCTGATACCAGAGGAACACCTCCACCACGTTTTACTGTTGTTGCCCTTAAATTACTGACATTTTGTGAGTAGGCTGCACAGAAGAGCCAAAATTGCTTAGAAATATATTCACTTACTACTATTATCTACACTTAGATTGTTGTTTTTCTCCCTACATGCTCTCCCTGGATTTTGTGAAGCATATTCTACTGTACATTTTGGGGATGAGTGAAGACAAACCCCACAAGTGGGTCTGAGCAGGGAGTTACAACGTTTATATAATTTTTCACTGTTATATGCACATTAAGTCTCGCTATCATGCATGAAAGCATATTGCTATTTATTGTTTATGGTCACAGTTAATGATCACTTTTAGGGCCTCATTCAGAGAAGGTTGATAAAAATTATCGCCACGGCATTTAAAATGCCGTTTTTTTGGGGGTTGCTATCACGGTATTCAGAAAGCCTCAATTACCTGTGATAGCAAAATTCCCAAAACGGGCGAGTTGCTGCCAGCGAGAGCATCGAGCCTCTGAAAAGGCCTAAACCGGCGATTCATTTCTGCTGCAGAGAGCGGCCCTGAGAGAGCCGCCTCTCACAGTGGAAATGTCGCCCGAAAATTATTTATTTTAATATAAATTTCTTTCATAGTGTAGATGTGCAGGGGTCTCCGGAGCTGAACTGCGTTGGTTTCAGGTCCGGGGACTCCCTGCTTCCCGAGATACAGGCACCTTTATGGGGTGCCGGTATCTCCTATGCAAGGAAATGTCCCGGTCACGTGGGAAACAATTCCACACTCTGATTGGCTAAAATACCATGTGACGCCGGCCATCTTAGATTTAGTGATGTCATCTTAAAGGCAAATGAAGCAAAGCCATTCTGATTGGCTGGCATCATTCCCTTTAAGTGACGTCATTTTAAAAAAAAATAATTAATGTCGGACCATGGTTTTAACAGCCAATCAGGTGGCTGTTAACCATTTTGAGGCTAAATGTGATGTCACAAGCCTAATTTACGGCTGTGACTCCTCATTTGAGCCTAAGAAGACGACGAGACAACATCGGTTGGGATTTACCATGTGGCTTTTTGGATTGACAGATGAAGATAGAAGATAAAGAAGATCAAGAAATGATGACAGGTGAAGATAGAAGAAGGTGATTAAAGAAAGTAAAAAGAAGATTTGGGTACCTGATCCGGATCTTCATGGCGGATGGCATCGGATGCTGTTGGAGGCCTCCAAGGAACATGAGCTTCCTGTTTCCCCGGGAGTCGGAGGGCCACCGCTTCTAATGGTAACATATTGAATGTTTGTAAATGTCCCTTTTTACAGGTTTTTTCATTGGATGTGTTTTTTGATTTTTTGGGGGGAGGCACATTGACTGATAATATATTAATCTGTACCACTTTAGGGTACAGATTAATACATTATTATAACAATATTTGGGGGGCATTTCTGGCTTGGTATTGCTGTTGGTTTTTTTAATTTCAGTTTCTTATGTGGATGTCATAGTTTGTTTTTTTTCCTGCTTAATGGTAATACAATGTTTGCGATTGGTGTTCGTTTTTAGTTAATGTTGTATTACTGTATGTTAGCTAATGCGTTTTATGGTTATTTCAGATATTGTTTGAATTTATTTCTTTGTATTTTAATGTTTAAATTCATTAATGTTGTAGTAATTAATTGGTTTAATTGGTTAGTGTTACTATTCATTTTGAGTTGGTTTAGGAATTAATTGTTTTGATTGGTTAATGGTTTAATTAATTCATTGTTGATGTTGTTATTGCTTATATTCATTGGATTAGCTGGCTACTGTTTTTATTTAGTGAAGTGTGTTTTTTTGGAGTTATGTTTTATTATTGTGTGTCTTGTGTATTCATTTATTGTAATTAGGGTGCCCATTGAGTGCTATAGAGGCTTATCATGCCCATATTATTATTATATGGGTATGATGTACCACTATACTACTCAATAGGGACAGGGTGGGTATAGTCAGTCCGGGTTGGGTGCTTAGGCCTCACGGATGGGTTAAGGGGTATTATCCCTAAGGATGGGTGTCTAGACCTTGCGGGTGGGTAGCGGTTGTGTTAACCCCTTTATTACCTTAGCGGTATTAACCGCTAAGGTGATGAAGGGGTTAAGTCCCCCCGCAACCCCCCCGCAAGGCCTAAACAGCCACTAAGGGCCAAATTCTCCCTTCACCCACCCTCGCTAGCCATAGTAAGCCTGGCATTAGTGTTTAACCCCTTCATTGCCTTAGCGGTTAGCCGCTAAGTTAATGAAGTTGCTGTAAATGCATTTTTCCTGCATCTATGCATGCCGGGGGGCTCCGGTGCTGTATTAATGGCTATCAGCTCCGGAGACCCCCGGCATCAATCCGAGGCAGGAAAAGGGCCTGATTTTTTCTGTCCCGACACATCGCAGCTCATCGAGACATCTCCCCACCAATTTACCTACATTTTGCGGTGAATTGGATTTGGGGAGAAGATCGCCTTTTAGGGCTGTGATAGGCCGCGACAGCCGACTCCCGGGTAATAGAATTGAGCGAGTTTATGATCCTTCAGAAAATGGTCGATAAGCGGCTGATCGCCGCTCAATTGGCGAGTTTCTATGGATCATAAAATTTTGCTGCGATGCAGGCCGTTATCGAGCACTTATCGAGGCTTACTGAATACGAGTAGCCATTTGCCCGATAAGTGCCAGATAAGGGCCTTATCGAGGCTTTCTGAATGAGGCCCTTAGTGTTTAGCGCCTTTCTTTCATGCCGTCACTTTGTCACATAATCATATCTCTGACTGTCCATTAAATATCTGTAAACTGATTGTGTATTACGTTTGTTCATTTAATGCAATCATTTATTATTATGATACTGGCTTTTCCTGCCTGTCTCTTGTGTAACAAAATAATTGTATTTAATTGTAGTTGTTCTCAAACTAACTGTACAGTACTGCAATGCTCCTTTGCGTGGAGGCCTATATTTACTTAAAACATAAAGGATGACGATGACAGTGAAGGCAGGTAACATATTTTGACCAAAATATTGAACCAAATGACCCATAGCTATAAGATATATATATATATATATATATATATATAAAAGAGAGAGAGGAGAGAGCGCACGCCCCATAGTGTAAAAACGTAAATTTATTGAGGGAGGGGAAGGGGGGGATAAAAAATGCACTCACAAGGGTACAAGTTTTAAAAGCATATTGTGATATAATCACCACCATCTGGTAACTGCAACAGGTGCTGGAATAAATCCTCGGTCCCGAGATGATATTAAACCACGTTGTTTGCAGGATGTCCTGGGCTTGGTGATGGTAAGAAACGATTTCCAACGATACCAGGAACACACCGCCCTGCCTGGAGTTCTCTGCGATATCCGGCGCTCAATCAGTTGGTAGCTGTGCCCCGTGATGACGTAATGTCCTTGCGTACGTGATGACGCTCCCTGACGCGTTTCGTCACACACGGGTGACTTTTTCACAATTATACCCCTATAGGCGCTGCTTTTTTGTTTTGTTTGTCAATATATATATATATATATATATATATATATATATATATATATGTATATATATATATATATTGTAATGTATTGTATGTCTTTATTTATATAGCACCATTAATGTACATAGCGCTTCACAGTAGTAATACATGTGGTAATCAAATAAATAACAGATAATATAAAAAGCAGATCATGGGAATAAGTGCATTAGACATAAAAGTAACATTAAGGAAGAGGAGTCCCCGCCCCGAGGAGCTTACAGTCTAATTGGTAGTTAGGGAGAACGTACAGAGACAGTAGGAGGGAGTTCTGGTAAGTGCGTCTACATGGGGCCAAGATTTATGTATCATGTGTTCAGAATATCCACAGTGCTATTCATATGCGTCTTTAAGCAAGTGTGTCTTAAGTTGGGTCTTAAAGGTGGATAGAGAGGGTGCTAGTCGGGTACTGAGGGGAAGGGCATTCCAGAGGTGTGGGGCAGTCAGTGAAAAAGGTTTAAGGCGGGAGAGGGCTTTAGATACAAAGGGGGTAGAAAGAAGACAATATATATATATACCTGAGCGCTCTTAAGCGGGTTTCTTTTCTTTTGTTACAATATATACTGTATATATATATATATATATATATATATATATATATATATATATATATATATATATATATATAGCTGTATGCTCATCTGCATGTCTTAGGCAGGTCTGCAACCCCGCCTTTCCCCATTATCACCCAGCATACAGCACTTCCACTGCAGCAAGGGATTCTGGGAAATGACATGCAAATGAGCACACAGTGTCACTTTTTGCCTCAATAACCATTTTTAACATGGTTCCCTATAGGCTTAAGCTTGCTGTATGGTCACAGCTTTGAGCACAGCCAGGGTTAAGGTGCATACCCAGAAAACCACCCACAGACAGCTGTTTCGACCTTGTCATTTCCCAGAATCCCTTGCTGCAGTGGAAGTGCTGTATGCTGGGTGATAATGGGGAAAGGCGGGGTTGCAGACCTGCCTAAGACATGCAGAGGAGCATACAGCTATATTTGCATATTTGCTTTCCTGTGGAGGGTTTTTGTCACTTTTTTTACTCACCATAACTTAACTCAGTATTATGGTATATATATATATATATATATATATATATATATATATATATATATATATATATATATATATACAGTACAAAAATATTTTAAAAAAGGCTAAGACCCCTGACACGAATACTACCCAATGGAAACACTGTTGTATAATATAGGGATAAACTCATAATGTAAACCCTAATGTCATACATAGACAACAAATCTAAGATACACTTAGATGAGCCAGAACCTCAAAAACAGGCTATTTCATTACCAGACAAATGAAACATGCGTCTAAGATGATGCGTCCCTAAGGACATGAAGTATATAAACCAATACATAGTGTACTTCCTCAACCAGCATAAATTAAGCCTCTAAAAAGCAGATATAGTAACCAAAGCCACAGCAATAGAAATCTCTGGGGGAAATGGTGACCATGCTAAGAGGGTCACTCTATACAATAAACAAAATGACTTGCATATGACTTGGATAAATGTATGTTCCAATGAAGAATACAAGGTAAATAGCCTGTATGGTACAGGCATAAATTTCAAAAAGCGTATCAAAGTCCAGAAAAAATCATCACAGCAGTGTTAGATAGTATAGTTACGTGGTTGTATAATCCAGGGGTCCTGCCTAGCACCCCCACTTCTACGCGTTTCGTCAGAGGACTTAAGCTTGGAGTGGTGAGGATGCTAGGACAACACACTGTTTAAAAAGGCAAATTTTCGCGCCAAAAATGGACAGAGAAACAGATGTGTATGTTTACTGCCATAATTGCATAACGGTACTTCCGTATTCCACGCTGACACACAAAAGGAAAATAGTTACTTCCGGATTGGCGTCATGTTATATTTGTGCACGTGCGCAGTACCGCCATAATACAGAGGGCGGCACAGCGCTCCTATGGGAACATAAACCCTATCTTCGGCACTATCGCCTGCAGTATCAGGCGTGCAGTGGGTGCCATAATAGAAAAGGAGAGGCACAGCTCCACCCGTCAACATCTCTTATAGCGCGCTATTAAATACTCTGCGCATGCACTGTGCGTTCCACAGTGAAACGCATAAGCAGGATAGTTAGTTCCTGATTGGTGACATAATGCATTATGCGCATGCACAGTGCCGCCATGATACAAGGGACGGCACTGTGTGCTATAAGAACATAAACTGTGTACTCGGCAATCTCGCCAGCAGCACTAGTTGTGTAGTACATCTTTTAGGAAGAAACAAAAATATGTACTACACAACTACCATCCTCTCATTACTTTGCTGATTCCTGTGATGATATACCGTTATGGACTAATACTTTATATAGTCTCCATTATTGAAGACCTGGATCCTCAGTTCTAACAACATGTGTGGAGTTATATCGATTAACCTGTTTCTGGACATGTCATGTAGATATAGTATATTGTTTTTCCACATTTAGTCACTATGGATATTTACATCATTTTGTCTGACCAAATCCCCTTGATCTCGTTGATGAGGAATCCATGCATGTTAATGGATGGCATAGTTTCTATAAAATGTGGTTGATAGGTATAGGGCTTGTATATCCCCCCTATCTAAGTTAATAAGTTCATGATTTCATGGGACCTATTACAGATTCATACATTGGAGCTGAATTATATATGTATATCACAATGATGGAGTAATATTTTGTGCCCTGGATTGGACGTTTTCAGATAGACCATAACTTCATGTTTTGGTGTTACATTGAGGCAATTTCCAGCCTTTGGTTTGTGTTATGTATGCTCCATGCTTCGCTTACTCATTGTGCATGCGAAATATATTTAATAGCGCGTGATAGGAGATCCTGATGTTTGGAGATGTGCCTTCTTGCTCTCTATATGGCGCCTACTGACGCCGGCTGCTGCTGGCGAGATTGCCGAGTACACAGTTTATGTTCTTATAGCGCACAGTGGCGTCCCTTGTTTCATGGCGGCACTGTGCATGTGCATAATGCATTATGTCACCAATCAGGAACTAACTATCCTGCTTATGCGTTTCACTGTGGAACGCACAGTGCATGCGCAGAGTATTTAATAGCGCGCTAAAAGAGATGTTGACGGGTGGAGATGTGCCTCTCCGTTTCTATTATGGCGCCCACTGCACGCCTGATACTGCAGGCAATAGTGCTGAAGATAGGGTTTATGTTACCATAGGAGCGCTGTGCCGTCCTCTGTATTATGGCGGTACTGCGCATGTGCACAAATATAACATGACGCCAATCCAGAAGTAACTATTTTCCTTTTGCATGTCAGCGTGGAATTCGGAAGTACCGATATGCAATTATGGCAGTAAACATACACAGCTGTTCCTCTGTCCCTTTTTGGCGCGAAAATGTGCCTTTTTAAACAGTGTGTTGTCAAGCATCCTCACCACTCCAAGCTTAAGTCCTCTGACGAAACGTGTAGGAGTGGGGGTGCTAGGCAGGACCCCTCGATTATACAACCACGTAACTATACTACCTAACACTGCTGTGATGATTTTTTCTGGACTTTGATACGCTTTTTTGAAATTTATGCCTGTACCATACAGGCTATTTACCTTGTATTCTTCATTAAAACATGCACTTATCCAAGTCACATGCAAGTCATTTTGTTTATTGTATACTGTAGAGTGACCCTCTTAGCATGGTCACCATTTCCCACAGAGATTTCTATTGCTGTGGGTTTGGTTATTATATCTGCTTTTTAGAGGCTTAATTTATGCTGGTTGAGGAAGTACTCTATATATTGGTTTATACACTTCATGTCCTTAGGGAAGCATCATCTTAGACGCATGTTTCATTTGTCTGGTAATGAAAAAGCCTGTTTTTGAGGTTCTGGCTCATCTAAGTGTATCTTAGATTTGTTGTCTATTTATGACATTAGGGTTTACATTGTGAGTTTATCCCTATATTATACAACAGTGTTTCCATTGGGTAGTATTCGTGTCAGGGGTCTTAGCCTTTTTTTAATACTTTTGTACTGTTTTCTATTTCTCTCTGTGTCAAATAATAAATTGTTATTTTTTCAATGGTATACCTGAGTGCTCTTAAGCGGGTTTCTTTTCTTTTGTTACAATATCTCATCGACCCGTGAGCACCGCCTGCTATGGTATAATACTTTTTTTGCATTATATATTGGCCTATGGTAACCTTTACTTTGTTGGAGAGGATGCGAGGTTATTTCCTCTTTTTTCTTTATATATATATACCACGGTTTAAGGACACTTAAATACACTCGCGAGTAAGTACATATCGCCCAATAGGCAAACGGCAGCTCACGCATGCGCCTGTCAGCACGTCCTGAACAGCAATACCGGCTCCCTACCTGTACCGAAGGTATGCGCAAGCGGGGAGACTATAGAGCCTGTTACACATGCGTTATTTACATCAGTTATGCACGTATAGGACGATTGCAGTACAGTACATGCATCGATAAGTGGGGAAAACGTAGTGCTTCACTTTAAGTACATTTTCACTTTACATACATGCTCTGGTCCCATTGCGTACGTCAATGCGGGGTATGCCTGTATATATAATACATATATTGTGACAGAAACCAGGGGATGGTAATAAATTCCATATATAGGGCTCCCAGGATACTGAACAGTTTCTATCCTGTTTGGCCTGGGAGTGCAGCCTTATAATACATGCACTCCATCCCACAGTTTGGCAAGCGCTGGAACTGAGGGATGAGAGATCCAGACCAGAGTTTGTCTGCTGCCTGATTTTCTGTCACCTGTCATGCTAATTAGAAATCAGGTATGTAAGACTGATTTCCTGTTTGCTCTCCCCTCTCCCCAAGAGCCTGGAGGCTGGAAGGCTGCTGAACTACAGTGGGGAGAAGCCTCTTCCCCAAACAGGTTCAATCATTCTGTTCATTTGTCTAAGACTGCAAAAGTACCTTGTTTTGTTGTTGGAAGTGGAAAAGCCACTTCCACCCTGAGTTAGGGAAATCTAAGTTAAGTTATCGCTCAGGTGAGCAGCTTTTGTTTTTGATGTGTTTCTGTTGTATGCACTGTGGCAGTCTCAGTGCCTGGGACTGAATAAACCAGGCATAGCCTGTTTAAAGGAACAGTACGTGACGCCTCATCATTTAACCTACCCTAAAAGACCGTGTTCTAACAGTACCGAACAAACGGCGGAGCCCCGGAGTAAGCTGTTTGTCACATATGGTGGAGAATGCGAGCAGAACACTAAAAGGTCTGCGGGTTAAAGAACTTTAACAAGAAAAAAAAAAGTTTTTTTTTCTCTCTCGAAACAAGATGGAAGATGTGGTGAGTGCGCTGGTACGCAATGTCGCTGTCCAGAAAGACGCGAATGAAGCCCAGCAAAACATTAATGCAGCCCTGCAACAGGCAAATGAAACCCAGCAACAGCTGTTAATAGCCCAGCAAGAGACTAATGCAAACCAGCAACGGCTGTTAATAAACCAGCAAGAGACTAATGCAAACCAGCAACAGGCAAATGCAAACCAGCAAGAGACAAACCGCTTGCTGAGAGAGGAGCAACAACGGTTCGCTCAGGGCTTACAGCAGGAACTCTAGATCCTGAGGGGGACTATCAGTAACCTTCAAAAGATGGGACCCTCGGATGATGTGGAAGCCTATCTTCTCACGTTTGAATGCACGGCACAGAGAGAGGGATGGCCAGAAGCTGAGTGGGCTGATCTAATCGAAACCTTCCTAAGCGGCGAACCGCAGAAGGCTTACTTGATCTAGAGCCAGCCGAAGCTACCGTCTATGCAAAATTGAAGTTCGAGATCCTCGCCCGCCTCAGCGTAACCACGGCTGTTCGTGCCCAAAGGTTTCACGCATGGTCCTTCACGATGGATAAAGCCACCCGAAGCCAGATGTATGACCTCATCCACCTCGCCCGGAAGTGGCTACAACCCGAGATCAACTCAGCAAGCCACATCGTGGAACGGTTGGTCATGAACTAGTTCTTGAGGAAACTTCCCTCTGCCTTACGCCGTTGGGTCAGTCGGAGTGACCCCCACAATGCGGATGAGCTTGTGGCCCTCGTAGATAGGTACAATGCAGCAGAAGAGCACCCGCAACCCACAGTCGTGGAGCAACCCCACTACCCGAGGTTCCAGGACTCTTCCAGCGATGGTAAAAGGGTACCGGGGTTAAGGGGTTCTGAAGAGCGGCGACCACCTTCACGCAGCACCAGCAACAGTGGCTCGCACACTAAGGGCAATAGCCAACATGGGGAGCCGGGAAAAGGCTCTAAGTGGGACACAGACTATGTACTGTACCTAAATGTGTAAATTGTCATGAGAGGGGCCAAACAGCAAAAATCTGCCCACTAAATGATGAACCCATGCAATGCAACAGCGTGGAACCTTATTTGCTGTGGTCCCAATGTATGTATGGGCCCTAGCCCAGAGGACCCCTTGAATAACCATCTGGCGGCATTTGTAAAGGTTAATGGTAAGAGGGTTCGGGCACTTCTTGACTCTGGGAGCATGGTCAAACTAGTGTCCGAATACCTGTTGCCCATTAAGAAGAAACAGGGAAACAGTCCACAAAGAGTGGCAATTTGTTGTATACATGGGGATAATCATGAATATTCCACTGTTGATGTTTTTTTTTAAAGAGTTTGGTTCTTTAGATTTCAAGGTGGGTATTGTACCCAAACTGGCACATGAGCAGTAGGGACCGACTTTCCCCATTTTCTAAAAATGTGGTCCCCCGCTCAGAATAGTGCCCAGAGTTCAATAGCGGACCATAACGAAGTATTAGAAGAAACAAATCCTTTCCCTTTTTCAGAAATGGATGTTGACGAGGGCCCAAATAAGAAGGGGGAAAAGGAGGAGTGCTGTAAAATTCCCTTCCCCATCACTACTTTGGTAGGGAATACCCCAAATCAAGATGTTGATCAGACACTTACCACCCCAGAACTGGATAAGACCCTCGCTGACCTAGAGGTCAATCCTGGGAGTTTTAAGAAGGCCCAGTGGGAGGACCCCACATTAGCGGAAGCAAGGGGAAATATACGGGACCAGAATAGTACTTCTGGCCAACCAGATAGGTCACTTGCTTACCCCTACTTCGAGGTAGAGAACGACCTAGTATATCGGGTTGATAAAAGGAAATCAGTTACAACTAAACAATTGTTGGTACCACGGACATTCCGTAACGTAGTATTACACCTCGCACATAGTCATCCATTGGGGGGACATCTAGGGGTGGAAAAGACAAAAGAAAAGGTTCTCCGAAGCTTCTATTAGCCTGGGGTTCTGGCAGAAATTACGAATTATTGCTCCTCATGCCCAGAATGTCAGATCACCGCCCCGTTCAAAGCGTTCCGCAGCCCATTGGTACCCCTTCCCATAATAGAGGTACCATCTGCTAGGGGACATCAGCATATATTGGTAATATTAGATTATGCCACCCGATATCCGGAGGCAGTTCCCCGACGTAGCACCTCTGCTAAAAACATAGCAAAAGAGTTAGTAGTTCTGTTTTCCCGGGTCGGAATTCCTAAATAGATTTTATCTGACCAGGGAACACCATTTATGTCCCAAGTAACAAAAGAGCTATGTAAACTCCTAAAAATCAAGCATCTCAGAACCTCAGTCTATCATCCACAAACAGATGGTTTAGTGGAAAGGTTCAATAAAACCTTAAAGAGCATGTTACGGCGAGCGGTCAATAAAGATGGGAAAAACTGGGATTGTTTGTTACCGTACCTGTTATTTGCCATTAGGGAAGTTCCCCAATCATCCACAGGTTTCTCCCCGTTTGAACTATTGTATGGCCGACACCCAAGGGGCTTACTGGATATAGCCAAAGAGACTTGGGAACACGAGGTTACCCCTTACAGAAGTGTAATAGAGCATGTTGCCCAGATGCAGGACCGCATTGCTGCAGTCCTACCCATAGTGAGGGAACACATGGAGAAAGCTCAAGAAGCACAGAGGAATACATATAATAAGGGTGCTAGGGTCAGAATTTTTTTTTCCAGGTGATAGGGTACTAGTTCTGGTTCCCACCATGGAGAGTAAATTCCTTGCTAAATGGCATGGGCCATATGAGGTCTTGGAAAGAGTGGGAGAAGTAAATTATAAGGTAAGACAGCCAGGTAGGAGGAAACCTGAGAAAATTTACCATATAAACCTACTCAAGCCCTGGAAAGATAGAGAAGTCTTGTTAACTCTAGTACCCCCAGGTCCGTCAGAGAATCAAGAAACTGACCCAGAGGTTAGCATAGCTGAAACCCTGTCCGTTCATCAGAAACGAGAGGTTCAGAATTTAGTGAGAAGAAACAAAGAAATCTTCTCTACACAGCCAGGTAGAACTAGCGTAATTGAACATGACCTAGTCTCTGAACCGGGGATCCGAGTTAACCTTAAACCGTACCGAATCCCAGAGGCCAAAAGAGAGGCTATAAGTTTAGAGGTTAAAAAAATGCTAAAACTAGGCGTAATTGAGGAATCCCAAAGTGGATGGAACAGCCCTATAGTCTTAGTCCCAAAGCCAGATGGTACAACAAGGTTTTGTAATGACTACCGGAAACTTAATGCGGTGTCAAAATTTGATACTTATCCTATGCCCAGGGTAGATGAACTTGAAGAGAGACTGGGCAAAGCCCGATATCTCACAACCCTAGACCTAACAAAAGGGTACTGGCAGGTTCCCCTCACAGAAAGGGCAAAAGAAAAGACAGCCTTCTCAACCCCAGACGGCCTCTTTCAGTATAAGGTGCTGCCTTTTGGCTTACATGGAGCTCCCGCCACATTCCAAAGAATGATGGATAAAATTTTAAAACCACATGCTCGGTAAGCTGCCGCCTACCTGGATGATGTGGTAATCCATAGTAAAGATTGGCAATCCCACCTTCCAAAGGTCCAAGCTGTTCTCGACGCAGTTCAGTCTGCTGGACTAACTGCTAACCCCGCTAAATGCACTATTGGTCTGGAGGAGGCCAAGTATCTGGGGTATTCTATTGGCAGAGGTTTACTCAAACTCCAAACACTCAAAGTGGAGGCGATACAAAATTGGCCAAGGCCAGTTACAAAAAAACAAGTAAAGAACTTTTTGGGGTTAATTGGGTACTATAGAAGGTTTATTCCCAATTTTGCAACTAAGGCAACCCCACTAACCGACCTCACAAAAGCAAGAGGACCGCTAATGGTAAAGTGGTCCCCCGAAACCGAACAGGCCTTTAGAAGCCTGAAAGAAGCTCTCTGTGCCCAACCAGTGTTGGTCACACCTGACTTCTCCAAAGAGTTCCTAGTCCAAACCGATGCATCTGAGGTAGGGCTGGGGGCGGTACTCTCCCAGGAGTCTCAAGGTGAGGAGCACCCTATCCTTTATTTAAGTAGGAAACTAAATCCCCAGGAGAAAAATTACTCCATAGTAGAGAAAGAGTGTCTCGCAATACAGTGGGCTGTAGAGTCGCTCAAATACTACATGTTGGGGAGAAAATTCCGGTTGGTCACAGATCATGCACCCCTTACCTTGTTGTGTCAAAACAGGGAAAAGAATGCTAGAGTGACCAGGTGGTTCCTAAGCCTACAACCCTTTAAATTTTCTGTGGAACACAGGTCAGGGCACAAACATGGCAATGCTGACGGGTTGTCAAGGATGCACTCCCTAATATCCATGGTCACTCATCCCTCGAGGTCTGAGCTGGGGGGGAGGATATGTGACAGAAACAAGGGGATGGTAATAAATTCCATATATAGGGCTCCCAGGATACTGAACAGTTTCTATCCTGTTTGGCCTGGGAGTGCAGCCTTATAATACATGCACTCCATCCCACAGTTTGGCAAGCGCTGGAACTGAGGGATGAGAGATCCAGACCAGAGTTTGTCTGCTGCCTGATTTTCTGTCACCTGTCATGCTAATTAGAAATCAGGTATGTAAGACTGATTTCCTGTTTGCTCTCCCCTCTCCCCAAGAGCCTGGAGGCTGGAAGGCTGCTGAACTACAGTGGGGAGAAGCCTCTTCCCCAAACAGGTTCAATCATTCTGTTCATTTGTCTAAGACTGCAAAAGTACCTTGTTTTGTTGTTGGAAGTGGAAAAGCCACTTCCACCCTGAGTTAGGGAAATCTAAGTTAAGTTATCGCTCAGGTGAGCAGCTTTGGTTTTTGATGTGTTTCTGTTGTATGCACTGTGGCAGTCTCAGTGCCTGGGACTGAATAAACCAAGCATAGCCTGTTTAAAGGAACAGTACGTGACGCCTCATCATTTAACCTACCCTAAAAGACCGTGTTCTAACAGTCCCGGACAAACGGCGGAGCCCCGGAGTAAGCTGTTTGTCACAATATACATACATACATACATACATACATACATACATATATATACATACATACATACATATATATATATACATACATACATACATACATATATATATATATATATATATATATATTGGCTTTATATCGTCTATTTATTTTTTGATTATTGAAGCTCAGCTAACACGATACCTCTACATGTATACCTCTACATGTATATGTATATATATATATATATATATATATATATATATATATATATATATATATATATGGAAGAAAAGAAAAAACAGGCGCACCACCAGGGGAAATGGAGAGGGATCCGGACTTCTGTTTAGCTTTGCCTCTCCGGGCGTGGCTAAGGCAGAGGAGACACTGTCCCACGGAGACTTTCGTTACGGGCTGAGACTAACGCAGGCAGAGAGAGGCAAAGCTAAACAAAAGTCCGGATCCCTCTCCGTTTCCCCTGGTGGTGCAGCAACCAGAAGCAGGTAGCTGAAGGCCCTGGTTCCCGGAGGGACTTCCTTTGTGGGGCACCCGACCGGGTGGACGTCACTTCCGGTAGAAGTAGACCATGCGGCTTGTGTGCAGGAGAGGACACCATTGCTGATTCAGACGCTAACATTGGCTTATGAGGGCCTATCTCATAACTGCTTGAATAGCGTGTACACTTGTGAGTGGGCATTTGTCTGTTTTTATTGTTCCATAAACTGAATTGTTATACTTGAATGCACTAGGTGTGCGCCTGTTTTTTCTTTTCTTTTCTTCCATAGGTATCTATAGGGAGTTGTGATCCCTTACAAACGGGCTGCCTAATACCTGGCTGCATTCATCTGGAACGGGACTCTGTGTTTTTTAAGGTTTTTTAAGGTTTTTATGGACTTATCCATTGATTTCAATTTTTACATTACCTTGAGTTTTTATTATTTTTTCTATATTTTTTTATTAAAGTTACACTTTTGGTTTTTATGTATTATCTTAAAGTGACATAGGTTTACTTTTATCATTTACCTTCCTTGGCCACCCCATTGGTTGTGCAATCACAGTTAGTTAGACATACTCACATTTAGCAGGTTGTTTTAAATTGGCGCTCCTTCAAATATGTTTTTTGTTTTGTTTTGATATATATATATATATATATATATATAAACTAAATGTTTATCTACCTGGATGGGCATTTGGACTTCTTTTTTTACTGTTATTTTCTATTTATTTCCATTACTTTTCCCCCTAAAATCCAGCATTTGCTAATGAGGCAGTGTCATTCCTGTGGATTGGGGTGGTTGTTAGGTGTGTTGGAGTTGAAATTGTAGCAGTAGGTAATGGAGGTATGTTCCCCTGGGACAATGTTTAGACACCAATGAAGGAGGTACATGTGTGTTAACCCCTTTTTTGCTATGTATGCTTCTCATTTTTTGTATACCAAGCAGGAGGTCTCCAGAGCGGAACCCTTTTAATTTAAGCTCCGGGTATCCTGTTCTTCCAGAGATACTTAACTTCGTAGTGGATGCCAGTAGCCACTCCAGGGTTAGTCTTATGGCTATTTTGACATATCTCCCGCTCCCTGCGGGTCAATAGGCAGCTTTGACATCTCCCAGTGTGTCTTCCTATTGACCCATGTTACACGGTAGCTTTAAACTGCGCAAAACCGCATGAGATACTGGCACCCCCTTTGGAGGTATCTCCAGAAGCAGGGGGTCATCCCCAGAGCTCAAATGAAGGGGTTTCAGCTCCGGAGACCCCTTGCTTCAATCCTGTATTAAAAATGTAAAAGGAAAAAAGCATGGATTGCTCCTTTAAGGTATTTACAGATGCCGCGGCAGTTATTCGAACAAATCTCGAAATGGATTCTTGAGATATGCCCATGACCCTCACTAGTTTTGCCGGGGCAGACTATAATGACCCATCGGATTAACACAGCAGGGGTCCCTGCTGTGAGTCCTACCGGGATCTGCCTGTCTGTAACAGACACACAGTAAGAGATAGGCTGAATTAGTCACTCTAACTGCACGTCTCTCACAGGCGTCGCAGAGGTTTTATTTCATTTTTTTTTTTTTTGTAACTTAAATTTTATTGCATTTTTCCAAACAAGTGATACAGAATACAGTATACATTACATTCATTTTTAGTGTTAATCTCCGCTATAGACAGTACCGTATGTCAGCTTGTGAGACATATCCCGGTTTTTCATTTTAAACATTACAGTAATTTAGCAGGGGGTCTCCGGAGCTGAACCACATTGATTTCAAGTCCGTGGACCCCCTACTTCCCGAGATACAGCCCCTTTTATGGGGTGCCAGTATCTTCTACTGAGGAGGGACCCCTGCTGTGTTAATCCGATGGGCCATTAGTCTGCCCTGGCAAAACTAGTGAATATATCTCAACCTACACGCAGCATAATGCAACATTAACCCAGGTAAATGTTTGAATAACTGCTGCTGCATCTGTAGATTATGATCATGCATTCCTTTGGTGCATGAAAGTATTGTAATAGATCCTATGTAATAAACCCTATGGAAGAAAAATGAGATACCCTTACACACCCCATTGCATCTTTAACAGGTTTTAACTCTTATTTCTATGAGCTGTTGCTGATATTATCGGTTGTAATTTATCACATTGCTAATATCCCAACTGGTAAATTCATGATTTCTTCTTAGCAAGTAAGGCTATTTCTTGGAAAAGCACATTTATTTTTTCAGTGGGTGTGATTTAAAATCGTAATATTTGAATGGAGTTTACTAGATTTAGATCAAAGGGTTTAAATCACATACAGTACTACTTTTGCTAGGGACTAGGTGTTCTCCACATATAAAGTACTAATTATCCAGCAGTTGAAATTAGAAAGGTCGGAGTCATATTTATTTTTACTTCATAATGGTGTTCTTTTATAAAAGACACTGCCAAGGTTTGTATATATTGAAACTTCTTTAATTTTCAAAAAAAGAATGGAGCAAATCTCCATTAACTGTGAAAAAAATATAAACATATTGTTTCCCAAAACTGCACGGCTGCACATGTGGAAAGATTTCAGTCATATATTTATTAGGCAGTGCTATTCCAGAAGGCGTCTATTATCAAAAGATGTCTTATGGCTTACTCAAGTCAATGGGCTGTAAGATTCTTCTGCCATCGAAAGGTGACTTATGGAACTACACTGCAGGCTCAGCCCTTACGTTGTGACACCACCTTTCTGTCCATGTTATCTTGCTTTATATTTTATTGTGATCATATATTTAATTGCTAATATTTTTTTTTTATTTGATTCATTTTACAGAGCAATTTACAATAACATTGTGGGTACTCCATTGTCAGCCTTCTAAGAATTGCATTTTAAGGAGAATCTCTGTAGCATGTATTGTTTTTTTCATGGTTTTATTTTCATTTTATTGCAACTACAATGTATATTGATCTTTAAGTTTGCACATTAAAATGTAAGTGTTTTTATCCACGTAGAAATACATATGTCAGGTACTTAGACTATTATCAGATTCCACTAACAATAAAATTGTGCAACACTGGTTCAAGGAATAGTGCCAGTTTAATCAATGTACACATTCTAATTAAAACCCAATTAGTGTTTGTTCTAAAAAAAAAGTTTTAGAAAGTAATAAAATATCTGATACTGTATATCACTAATTGTTCTGATTTGGTGTACTTGGAAGATGAAATCCCAAGCAGAATCCTAAATAATAAATACTGTAGCTGGGTTTTTATATTGTGCTATGTTATTATTGAGATCTTTGCTAGTAAGATGTAGAGAAATGATATTTCACCCATGTTATATTGGACATTTTTTTCATCATAAATTATCTTAAAAAGTATATGCTCATTAAAAGGCAGGTGGGAAATGCTTAAGATGCCTTTTTTCAGTGTTTTAGTATTTGCATGAAAAATGTTGGGAAGAAGAAAGCAGACATTGTAGCATAATGCAAATTCAATAGAACAACAACTGCTTAGCAGATTGGGAGAATAATCTGTACTGTGCACAGCAGGCCAAGGAGACAATTGTAGTGCCTCAGAGCAGCAGGAGGAGAGATGGGAGGTCACAGCGAGCAGACAGGGAGCAAGCAAGGGAGACATGCAACCTGCTGAGCAACAACATCTATTCTTTCCTTTCTCCTTTATATATTCACGTCAGTCTAACAGCGGCTGCATACATATTCAAAAGTAGTATGAGACACAAAATGCAATCCAAACTGATACACAGACTGAACAGTGCAGAGCATTCAATTACAGAAGTCTTCATTATTTTGTTAATGTGCAAATCTTCTGTGAACTGTGAAAAGGATGTCATTAATTGCATGTACTGTATCCTTTACACAAAAGTTATGAACATTTATATTACAGTAATGACTTTATAATGAGCACTATTAACAGAGTTTATTTAATTGAAAATAAAATCTACAGTTTTACCATACAAATCTGTGAATAAAATTAAAATCATTGATGTGAACATATGTCTTATTTCCAACTCCAGCCTTCATATGACTAAGCCTTTATAAGTTGTCCCCCCCCCCACAAAGACAAGAATTTCGAAAAATATTTACATGTTGTATCAACTGGTAAGAGGACCACATGTATGATTCTCTCTACTGCATTGGATGTACAAAAGTGTCCCAACTTTGTTCCATAGTACCTGTAATTCCCCACATAGTGTATCTGCTATGTAATCCTGTTAAGTTCCAGGCAGTAGCAGGTTAATCTATGGGCCAGTGATCCCCCTTCTGCTTCCCTTGAAAGTGAAGAAAAGTTGGTGGTGACTCATGGCCTGTGTACAGCCCCCTTGGAGGTGGGTATAGTCCATGAGCCTGCCCCTTGCCGAGTTTTCTAGGGGAGTAGCTAAAAGTTAGAGAGTCTTTTCCTCTGCTCCTCAAGAAGTGAGGAAGGAGCTGTCAGTCTTCCGCATTGCGGGGAAATCATGCTCACTCCACCAAGACTGAGTCCATGATACTGGGTTAACATCATCCAGAGTTCCTGGAACCGTGGACAGTATGATATGCTGTAAGAAGGAGCTGCTGCAGGATGAAAAATAAAGATGTATGGTTACTGTACCTCTGCATGGGTGTCATTTACTGGGCAGGAGGGAGAATGAATGCAGTGATGGGAGCTGATATCCTATCCCTAGGATCCTATCACGGCTGGAGGCACTGTACCAATGAGTAACGAACTAAAAACCACTCCATAAGCCTGTCCTATTTCCCCATATGATTGCGGCAACTCAGTTTCTCCTGACCTCACAGGTATGCTCAGCACTATACATACACCAATCATGTAGCAGCAGGTAGAATCTCCCATAGGAGGGGGGAAACAGGGCTACACAAGTATGCAGAGGGCCTGAACATCTTTGGTGAGGTCATATTTTAGTTCATCATCCCAGGACGCATTGCAATGTTCAACACAAGCCCATTTTAACAAATGTAGTACCACAATGCACAAGTTGAGGGAATGGGCCTATGTTGAGACCACTGCATTGTTCACCCATCAACACCTGCATCAAAGGGTGTCCTGTCTTTTTAAGAACTTGGTTTACCTAGATTTTTTTTGCAGTTTTTTGTTTATGTGAGCAAACAAGGATTCAAGAGGAAATACCATGTAGTGAAATAAGACCCATATATATATATTGAGAACAAAGGATAATAGACAGCGCCTGTGATAGCATACACCCACATTGCTATAACACTGAAACTGATATACCAAATAAGAATACATGGGAAGGATATTGATCCAGGGATTAATGCGAATGCCAATTCTTGGAGTCAGGAAGGAATTTATTTTTCCCCTTATGAGATATCATTGGATGATATGACGCTGGGGTTTTTTGTTTGCCTTCTTCTTGATTAATAAGTAAGTATAGATATCGGATAATGTATCTGTTGTCTAAATTTAGCATAGTTGAACTTGATGAACATACGTCTTTTTTCAACCTCATCTACTATGTACACTGGCGACACGATTTATTGCACTGCGGCCAGTTCCGCAAGCCAGGAGATTTCCCGGCTTGCTAGTGGCATCCCCTCGGCGTGCCGCGCGTCACCGATGCGCGGTCACGCGTCATCGGGTGCCTGCGCCCCCTGCACGCGCGTCCAGGGCTCCCCGAGGGAGCCCTGGTGTCCCGCGATGTGGGGGACGGCGGCAGGGGGTTCCGGGGGACCCGGCAGACCCGGCAGCGGGAGGAAGAAAGCCCCGATCGGAGGGCACTCCTCCGCTGCTTCGGCGCGCGCCCGGCACCCTCCGGCGCGCGCCAGATTACTGCTGCGGCCGAGAACGGGCAAATGCTCGAATAAACTCGGCCGCAGCAGTAACTATGTAACTATGTAACTATGTATTATGTAACTATGAGACAAGATTGTATATATGTGTGTTGCTCTAGGAAGGTTGTCCATAAAGGTGATAGACAGGGTCAGACTGTTTATATACAGTTTGTCCTAGTATTCAACACAGGACTTTATACATGGCCCCCACGCACTTACTAGTATTCCCTCCTACTGTCTCTGTACGTTCTCCCTACCTACCAATTAGATTGTAAGCTCCTCGGAGCAGGAACTCCTTCCTTAATGTTACTTTTACAGTATGTCTGAAGCACTTATTCCCATGATCTGTTATTTATATTTGTTATTTATATGACATGTATTACTACTGTGAAGCGCTATGTACATTTTATGGCGCTATACAAATAAAGACATACATACATACATATATTACCTCCTTCATCTGAGCTTATATACACACTAAAACAAGCGGAAGCTCTTATGTCCATCTTCAAGCAAACTGAATATCCTGAGCAGTTACATTATGGCCATTATTGATTCATGGATTTTGAGTACTGATATCTAGTATAGAGTGTGGACTAGTATAGAGTGTGGACCATCAAAGTGTTCTTAATATTAATACATCTAGGCAAACAATGCAGAGATTTGTGTGTGACTACCTGTTATGTAGAATAGTGAGTGGCTGGTAGGTAAAACCCCAGTCATCTGCACACTGAGTGCTGCTTTTCCGTAAGGGTAATACTAGTGGAGGCACTTTGTAACTAAAAGCCCCTTGAGCCGTATATTCAAGGACTGCAGGTATATGCATGATAAAATGGTTAATGCGAACACCCTCAATGGGATACCTAGCTATATAGTATAAACCTAGGTTGCATAGACAAATTATAGGACTTGGCTACTTGTGCATCCTCAGTGAAAACAAAAGCAGTTAATAGTGTATACCCTCCGCATAAGGTGAGTATTGCAGTGGTATGTAGTATATACCATTAACCCACATAGATCCTCCTGCACTTACCTACCAATTCTTCCCCAATTGGGAGGGTCTGTGTGGGTAACGGTATATACTATACTTACCTCTGCAAATAATACTTACCGCATGTTGAAGGTATATACGATCAGATATTCATGCCCTCAGCACGGCTTAGCTGCATATTGGTGTTCTTACTGCAATTGCCTACCAATATTCCCCTGACTAGGAGGATCTATGTGGGTTAATGGTATACAGTATACTACATACCACTGCAATACTCACCTTATGCGGAGGGTATACACTATTAACTGCTTTTGTTTTCACTGAGGATGCACAAGTATCTTTTCTATTAGCCCAGTAGCCAAGTCCTATAATTTGTCTATGCAACCTAGGTTTATACTATATAGCTAGGTATCCCATTGAGGGTGTTCGCATTAACCATTTTATCACGCATATACCTACAGTCCTTGAATATACGGCTCAAGGGGTTTTTAGTTACAAAGTGCCTCCACTAGTATTACCCTTATGGAAAAGCAGCACTCAGTGTGCAGATGACTGGGGTTTTACCCACTATTCTACATAACAGGTAGTCACACACATATATCTGCATTGTTTGCCTAGATGTATTAATATTAAGAACACTTTGAGGGTCCACACTCTATACTAGTCCTCCCTGGAGACTAGTTTAGACGCTTTCCAGATAATTATCACAACCCCATGTAACTAGCCAAATAGCCAAACCAAGACCACAATATACCTTATTGCACTAGGTCGGCAAAGCATGCACTAATACCCTATTGTGGGCTATGTACCTTCTACCATATTGTGCAAATGGATATTGAGGTAGACCCTCAATTACTAGTGCTACAAAGCATATAACTCACTTGTAGAGATGAGTGCTGCATCCGGATCTATAGTGATATTGAAATACTGTGTGGAGCTGTTTGCATAAACCCCTAGTTGGAACAAGATCTGGCTAGGGAAATAAGGGATGTCAGGGAAAGGTCCTGAGACCCTCCTAGACCCCTTAATGATTCTTGCAACTTATGATCAAATGAACCTGGGGCAGCTCCCACAAATAATGAACGTGATGTACTCACATTAGTCCATGACTGCTACCGGATCAGTGTGCTCCTTGCTGTGGGTAGATGCAGGCAGAGAAATCACCCTTACCGGAGGAGGGGGGTGGATCAGCAGGCACCACTGTACAGGAAAGAGATGCAGATGGCTGGACTGGGCTAAAAATGCTTTATTTGGACATGGGTTTTTTAATCCATGTCCAAATAAAGCATTTTTAGCCCAGTCCAGCCGTCTGCATCTCTTTCCTGCACAGTGGTGCCTGCTGATCCACCCCCCCTCCTCCGGTATGGGTGATTTCTCTACCATATTGTGCATACTGTGTCTCCCACTTTTGGTTGGTCTAAACAGCGTTAGGGGTATTACCACTTGCAGTGTGTACCTCAAGTGTTATCTTCATAGCCTGACTATTAGGAAGTACAGGGTTACACATTGGCTCCTTATCATAGGTAGCTACATAGATTGAATAAACCCTCGCATTTGTTGCCCAGGATTATTAAAACATATAAAGATAGTGACTAGATAGTGGTCCCACTACGGCCCCTTCCTATATCTATAGGCAGATCCTGAATATCAATCAAGGATCTCCATATGTACTATCAACTTAACTACTTAGAGTTATGTTATTAATGATACAGTCATGTACTGTCTGGTATACATTTTATTTTTAACACCCCTTTTTTTTATCAATTGATTATTAATAAAGTATTTTAACTAAATCATTATACATATAGCAGTAATAGAGTGCTTGCATACTAGGTTTCCTTTTCTTTAGTATACATCCTGTTCCTACCTAGTGAGCACCTCACCATGGTTCAATAGTACAGATGTGCGGGTGTTCTGTGTATGTGTAGCCACCTCAGGACTTTGCTGACTACTTCAAGGAAAGGTGGAATCCATTCGTCAGAACATCCCCTCTGTTTCCTCCTCCCATCCTACACTGCTTCCTAACTCTCCTCCTGCCTTCCTTGACTCTTTTTCCACTGTCACAGAGGAGGATGTATCAGTACTGATCTCCTCTTCTCCCTCTACCACTTGCCCTCTTGACCCCATTCCCTCCCATCTCCTAAAATATCTTGTTCTTACTCTAACCCCTATGCTCACACACATATTTAACACCTCCCTCTATTCTGGTACCTTTCCGTCCTCCTTCTAACATGCAACCGTTATACCATTACTCAAGAACAGCAAACTTGACCCTACCTGTCTTTGTAACTATCGACCTGTCTCCCTCCTGCTTTTTGCCTCCAAACTCCTTGAACGTCTTGTTTTCTCTCGCTTGCTCCACTTTCTCAACGCCCATTCTCTCTTAGACCCTCTACAATCTGGCTTCCGCACTGCTCACTCCACGGAAACATCCCTCACTAAAATAATGGATGACCTCCATGCTGCCAAAGACAGAGGTAATTACACTCTGCTCATATTACTCGACCTCTCTGCAGCATTTGACACCATGGACCACCCTCTTCTCCTTCACATTCTCCATACTCTTGGTATTAGTAACAAAGCTCTATCCTGGATCACCCTTTACCTCTCCCATCGTACTTTCAGTGTCTCTTCTGCTAATACCTTCTCCTCCATAGATCTCTCTGTGGGGGTGCCGCAGGGTTCTGTTCTGGGACCTCTTCTCTTTTCTCTGTACACACTTTCTCTAGGTAACCTAATCACATCCCTTGGGTTTTAATATCACCTCTATGCTGACGACAGACAAATTTACTTTTCAACCCCTGACCTTACACCTGCTGTACAGACCAAAGTCTCAGAATGCCTCTCTGCGATATCATCCTGGATGGCCCTCCGCCAACTTAAACTTAACATGACAAAAACAGAGCTCCTCATACTTCCTCCCAAACCTGGCCTTACTACCTCCTTCCACATTACTGTTGGAAGTACCATCATTCACCCAGTAGCCCAAGCACGCTGCCTAGGTGTCACACTCGACATCTCTCTCACATTCCCCTCTCACATTCAAAATGTCTCTAAAACCTGTCACTTTTTCCTCCGCAATATTACAAAGATTCGCCATTTCCTCTGTTGCTCGACTGTTAAAATGGACTCAGGCCCTCATTCTCTCCCGTCTCGACTACTGTAAACTCCTGCTGTCTGGCCTTCCTGCTTCTCACCTGTCTCCCCTACAATCTATCCTAAACGCTGTTGCCAGAATCACTCTACTCTTTCCTAAATCTGTCTCAGCGTCTCCCCTGTTCAAATCACTCTCCTGGCTTCCTATCAAATCCCGAATCACACATGCAATTCTCCTCCTCACTTTTAAAGTTTTACACTCTTCTGCCCCTACTTACATCTCATCCCCAATTTCTCGCTATGTACCATCCCGATTCTTGCGTTCTGCTCAAGGATGTCTTCTCTCTACCCCCTTTGTATCTAAAGCCCTCTCCCGCCTTAAACCTTTCTCACTGACTGCCCTACACCACTGGAATGCCCTTCCCCTCAATACCCGACTGGTACCCTCTCTATCCACCTTTAAGACCCACCTTAACACACCCTTGCTTAAAGAAGCATATGAGTAGCACCGTAGATATTACTAGACACAATACATAAATCTTGGCCCCCTGCAGAAGCACTTACCAAAATGCCCTCCTACTGTTTCTGTACGTTCCTCCTACATACCAATTAGATTGTAAGCTCCTCGGAGCAGGGACTCCTCTTCCAAAATGTTACGTTTGTCTGAAGCACTTATTCCCATGATCTGTTATTTATATCTATTTATTATTTGTTATTTATATGATTACCATGTGTATTACTACTGTGAAGCGCTATTTGCCTTCAAATTCTTTATGGGCAAGCTACCCAGCTACCTGAACAAGCTCATCACCCCTACCACATGCAGCACCTATCACCTGAGATCAGACTCCAAAAGACTGTTCATGGTCCCAAGGCTCAACAAAGTATCCGGCCGCTCCTCCTTCTCTTACCGTGCACCCCAAAACTGGAACAACCTACCAGAGACTCTTACATCCACCACCAGTCTAAGTTCTTTCAAATCTAAGGCTGTCTCACATTTTAATCTGGTCTGTAATTGTTTCATACGCCCATAATACAAATTATCTTTAACTGTGCATGCAATGTCTTGTATATAATGTATACCCTGGTCATTATGTAACTGTATTTGTAAACATGTATTATTTGTCTTAACTCTGTGCCCAGCACATACTTGAAAACGAGATGTAACTCTCAATGTATTACTTCCTGGTAAAATATTTTATAAATAAATAAATAAATAAATAAATATGTACATTAATGGCGCCATACAAATAAAGACATATAATACAGTAGTGCCTGTAGATGGGAAACATTCAAATTGTTATACACTTTCTGATTTCTACAAAATGTGATTGGCTATATAAACATTGGGATTTTGCTTCAATAATTTCTTGCACACTCAATTACACTGTACATTAAGTGCACTGGAATTTTATTCACCAACATTGAATAAACTGTAATACAGGCCTAAAGATTTTTACTCTGAACTCTGATCTCACAACCATTCTTAATTACATTCTCATCAATGTTGATAGTAGTCTATATGTTTCTCCAAAGAAGTAAAATAAAATAAAAATATAGAAGTGAAACTAATTATTTTTCAATAGAAAAACAGTCACATTGCTATATCTGTACACTTCCCTCCCCCCATACAATGCTGGCTTAAGCCCACACAATTGCTGTCAACTTTGCACTTGTCATTTTACAGCTAGAATTGCAATGCATGCCCTTATCCTTTTCTACCTTGACTATGATTATTGTCTACAAGCTGTATTGAAGGAAGATGTACACATTTAGCCTTAGCTACCCCTGAGCTGTGGCAAATAATTATGTTTGCCATGGCTCATTGAATGCATTGCCACTGACTGTGTGTCCTTTCCTTAATGCAAGGAAGAGTTGAGTTGTCTCAATGGTGATATCTCTCTCCTCCCCACACCCCCAGCTCTCTCTATCACACATGCCCACCTCTCTTTCTCACACATCCATCTCTCTCTCTCTCTCTCTCTCTCCCACACCCCCACTTTCTCTCCCCCAACATGCCCATCTCTACCCCCATGCCCCCTTCTTTCTTTCCCACATCCCCACCTTTTCCCTCCAACTCAATGACCACCCTCTCCCAATACACAGTAAGCCCCCCCAACACACATAACAACTCCATCTCCCCAATAGACATACTAACACCCCAATACACTTAATACCCCCCCAATACACATAACACATCTCCCCAATAACTAACACACACGTCACTTATTGTATAAACCTGTTGCTTGACACATATGCCTCAACGTTTTTGTTCTCTACTGCCTCATTCTATTGCTTCAGCCAATACCAGCCTCAGAAAATAAAGGAATGCTTATTATTCTACCAATAGCTTCTTTATAAACTCCATTACTAATGGGGATGTTAACTGTTAATAACTGTAAAAGCTATGTGTGTTAAAATACAAATATATCCCCTTTATCCCATAGTAGTCTTTTCCTATCTATAATTTTTATACAAACCACACATGCATATATACATACCACACATTATTGAAAGCTTTTTGCAGAGGGTAGCAGAAAAAGAGGTGGGGGGATGGGGGATTGAAGGGAAGAGGGTATTCGGAGAGAGAAAACACACACATAGACACAGAGCTATACACGCAAAGACATTCACACAGACAGGCACACGCGAACAGAGACACAAAGACAGTCACACACTTCCCAAATCTAAGTCTATACTAGGCGCGCATACGACGGAGCGCATGGTGTTGCGTGCGCTCGCCGTAGAGGCGATTTGTGGCCTAGGGGGAGACGCGATGGGGAGGTGTGGTGGAGGTGTGGCCGTGATGTCATGGAGCTGGTTCGCCCTCATTGCCTGAACCACTCATGTGACCCAGTCATTGCACGACAAAATCACATTATTTTGTATGCTCGGCAATCGCACGCACAGTCACGCTTCATCGGCACGCACTCGCACTCTCTATGGCCTGCCTCATAGAGGCACGACCTTTTGTTCGCACCACGTGCGCGGTCATGCTAAGTATGGATGCAACCTAAGAATGATACCTGAGGTGGGGGGAGTAGAACTGTTCTGGTCTTTTTGTAGCTGCTTTATAGAGCTCAGCCATGTGGGGAGGGGAAACAGGCTTGTGTGGGGAGGGATTGGCTGTGTGCAATGACAGTGCCACCCCCTCAGCAACCAGACTGTACAGTTACAAAAAATAGCCATGCATCTAAACAGCCCAATCTGTTAGCTCCTTTGTGTATTAATTGTACCGAATTAAACTAGAGTATTTCTATGCCTGCTCAGTTTAGCTAGCTATGGAAAAAAATTAATGACGTACTGTAACTTGGAACACTTAATATGTAATGAAAATGTCCCACCTAGCATGCACACAAATGAACTAATTATCAATATAATCAACTACCTTAGAAAAATTATAATTTTTTTAATTGGGCTCTATGTAATTCTTTTCATTTCTGGTACTTATTGTTGTGCAGTCTCCTACATAATCTGCTTCAATAATGACTACATTATAAAATATTTACAAACAAAGAAAAAAAAATGATTGAAAAATTAAAAATGTACCTGCAAATTCTAAGGCCTCAAAACTGTCTTATCATAAATAAAAATTTAAATAAAGAAAGAAAACCACTGGAGCCTTTAGTTCATTTTGTATATTTGGGGGCTACGTAATATGGCAAAAGAGATACATTTTCACATTGTGCCTCTTTGCTTAAATGTATTAAACTACTTCGCTCCAGTTTGTGATTTGGGAAGCGTCTTTAGTCAGGGCTAACACATTATTGCATCAACTGCACTGTTACAATGGGTACAATAATATCTGCTAATGTAATCTATATGTCAGACATCCCCCACCACCTACCCCCCAAAAAAGCTTCATACAGTACAGTACATCAGTACTGCATGTTTACTTGTTGCACTCAGGTTTGTATTAGATAATGTTGCAATATTAATGTTCATGATCATGTTTTGCCCAACTGATTTATTTCAAATGCAATACGAGGTAAAATAGATAATTATGGGAAATGATAAAGAATAACAGCTTTTGAGTACAGGCATACCCCGCATTAACATACGCAATGGGACCGGAGCATGTATGTAAAGCGAAAATGTACTTAAAGTGAAGCACTACCTTTTCCCACTTATCGATGCAGGTACTGTACTGCAATAGTTATATACGTGCATAACTGATGTAAATAACGTATTTGTAACAGGCTCTATAGTCTCCCTGCTTGCGCATAGCTTCGGTACAGGTAGGAAGCCGGTATTGCTGTTCAGGACGTGATGACAGGCGCATGCGTGAGCTGGCATTTGCCTATTGGGCGATATGTACTTACTCGCGAGTGTACTTAAAGTGAGAAGCGGGGTATGCCTGTAAATAACATCCCATATTTATGTTGAATGCTAATTTTTATTCATTTTGTACATTTTTTTTAAATATTCATTTTTGGAAATAAATCTGCACTCTATATTTTTGGCTCATTTTGCAAGCAGTTTAGTAATATTAGAAATGCCAATGCATTTAAGACAGAAGCAATCAGTGTAAATTACAGTACATCTATTTTTTCAAACCCGTATCAGAAATGACCGTCGTACCAGTAAATGTCACACAGGGTTTCATTTAGTTAGGTAGTTAAATTATATGTGATATACAAAGTACCTAAGTAATGAACTTAGTATATGGAAGTTCAAAAAGATGGAGTGTGACGGTGAGGTTGTAACCAGACTCTTAATAAAGGTCAAGCCCTGTTTTGGTTACCTCTGATCCGAAATAAGGGTTAAAGAAGAGTCAGCTGTTGAACCCAGTAACTGTCTATGCATAACGTAATTTGTGACAATAAAGATTTTTATGTGTTTTTGCCTTTCCAGGGATGCCAGCGAGCAGGGATTGCTAGGGCATGAGTTTGAAGGGGGTTTGCGAATAAATTGTTATCAGAATGTGCCTAGGTAGTTGGGGTCCGGAGAGGTCGGTTCCCCTAAAAATTTACCTGGGAATCATGCCTGATTCTCAGATACATGTAGGCACATTGTCCCGGCAATATCTCCCCTTGAAAACGCTTGCGCGACTCACTGCTACAGTTCCCTGCTTCAGCATAGCCCAGAAAGGTAAATGGGGCAAAGGGATGCAAAGTGTCCCTGTAACTACGAGGGATCCCTAGGTTAAGTGAGATACCCAGTTAATGCCCAGATAGCCCAAAACCTATATTGGGGTTCATGGGTGCTCCAACCATATATGAGGTTGTGAGGGGACTCTCAGAGTCCAGTCTAAGTATATAGATAGTGTGTGGGAAATAAAGGCTAGTAGAAAAATAAAGTGCAGCTTTCTTTTCTATTCCCCATATCAAGAGACTTAGGAAAGTATTCAAAGTGTATTTTTATTTAATACTGCAATAGAACTGTGATGTACTGTTGTGCACTTTAAATGAGCTGGGACTTTCGGAAACCAATGTTCAGACAGGCTGCCATGGCTACCAAGTTGATGCCAGTAAGTCTGCTGGACATTGGAGATGAAAACCACCTAAGCATGCCAGAGGTTTGAAAGCCATTTCGGGAACAGGGAAAAGCTCAGGTACTCACGTTCTTGGATCAATGGCAGTCGTCTGTGCTGCCTTTTGTTCTGCCAGACCTGGAGGAGACTGACACAGTGAGTGGCATGAGATAGCCATGGACAGAGGTGGCAAACTTGCACATGTCCCTTGGCAATTTCAAATTTCCTGCAGTCCCGGCTTTCCATACCAGCTTCACTCTGATTGGCTACTGAGAAAGATCCCACACTCTGATTGGCTGTAGTATTTTGTGAATGAACTCCCAAATACTATAAGAAACCCCTAAGCCAATCAGGTTTGAGATTTCTAGCGCCAGAAGTGTGGGCGGGCTTTTCAAAAGGGCTCTTGCACGAATAGCAGTGCACCGGCTTCAGAAAAGTCTTCCCAGAAATATTCTATGTCCCACTTCTGGCGGCCAAGTTCTAATAATCGAATGTATCGGTCGTGGCTGGGATTGCATGCTGATTTTAGTACCAGGAGTTTGGTACTAACCCCCGGTCAAAAGGAGTCCAAGTTCTCAGAACAGAAGGGAGTGTGGCATGTATAACTTCATGCCGATTTGGGAAACAGAGGATTTCGGGCTAAATCCCGGTCAGGGGAAAACTCTTATTTAGAGTTCCCTGCACCTAGAACAGTCTAATGTTCGACCCCAGTAAGTGTGCTTTTCGGCTGTATTTTGTGTTTCACTGTGTGTATACCTATTTCTGTGAAAAAAACTCCAATTAATTTCATTATCTTGTTTTGCTCAATGAATGATCCTGGTAAAGGTGTACAATAAACCTGGTCTTCATGACTGGCTTATTTACTCTCCAGAGACCTTAATTCAGTTTAAAAGAAGGACTATGGTTCTTTATATCCATTATCAACACATTTTCAGAATAGACTGTCACACAGCATGTGTAGGTTCAAAAAAGAAAACTAAAATGAACAGAACATTTGGTGCAAATGCATAAAACTAAACCCATAGCATGCCAAATATATACATTTTGGTAGGAGAACAAGCATTTGTCTTCCTCCCCCATTAAACCCATCCTTAATTGACCTTTTGCACCATATCAATGTAGCCCTGATAGGTTTTTGGCTATTATTCTGTCCTCCTCCTGTGCAGTAATACCTGTTAAGGGCAGGTTTGCCAGGAGGAATCATGGGTTTTACCCACACATGCAGCTCAGTGAGTCATAGAAGGTGGGTAATCAGACCTGCTGTCCAATCAGTGGCAGAGGGTGGGTCAAATTGGAACTGATTTAGTGAGTTGCACTTCTTGATTTAGCCAGTTCCTCTCCCTTTTTGAGAGAAGATTGTCTACCCAACCATGCTGTTAGGGCTCTGACAGGCTTGAGGCCCTCTGGGAGAGGTGGGAGGCTTTTCCCCTTACTCCACCAGGGAGTAAGGGAAGAGCAGGGACAGCTGTGGGGGCCCTGTACCTGCAGTGATTGTCCAGGGTCATCCTGATGGGGAACGTCCAAGCTATCGCCTGCTGTGTATGCTGTGTGAAGGAAGTGTTGCTGGAGCTTGCAAATAAAGACCATCTGTTTTAATATCTTCTGGCCTGAGATTGGAAGTCTTATCAGGGAGAGAAAGAGTCAATTCTCCTGCAGAGATTTCTCCCCACATCTCTGGGACTGCACGAGATGGAGGCGCTGTCACAATGAGTACAACTCAGTCCACACCACAGAAGCCTGTCCTGTTATCCCCTACCACCATGCGGGAGACTCAGGGCTACTGTTTGCCAGCAGGTTTGCACCACACTGTAGGATGTAACCAGAGTAGTATTTCCCCTAGGAGACCCTATGTGAGATGGGGGGTGAGGGGGGGAAGGGTTACATTAATAATGGGCTTAAAATTGTCCACAGCTATTGCTGTCATGTAGCTCACAGCTAAACATTTCACTATTTTGTTGCTGCTTTCCTCCCGGTCCACGGCCCAATCTTCAGTGCGTTCTTACTTACCCCATCACACTGCAGTCCTGTGCATAGGAAAGCCGACAGGAGGGACAGCCAGGACAGGTGTCAGGGGTCCTGTGGCTGCTGGTGGCCCAGTCGGCCAGCACTGCAAGTTGAGCCCTACCTATGACCAGGTCTGGCTGCTGGTCCTCTCATGGCCGGGACCCAGCACTCAGCTCTCCCTCAGCTGCAGGCCTATTTCTTACTCTGTCCCATGCTGAGCTTCCAACGCTGGCATGCGCCGGTCCTCTGATGTCAGCACACCAGAAGTAAGCTTGACCCAGCTTCCAGCACATGCCAACATGAGAGGGAGGCCCGGCTTGCTCACGTTGGTAGCTCGGCATGGAACTGAGTAAGTAAGTGTCCTGCAGCTGAGGGAGAGCCAGGGCCCAGTCTATTTAGTATTATTATTGCAGCCCCCATGGGTCACCATGACAACAAGGAAGGATCGGTCATCATGGATAGCGATTGGGCAATCAGATCGGATAAGCATTGGCTTTAAGAGCTACAAGGAGAAAAGGACGTCATCATGGCTGCCATCCCGCTGACCGCAAACGTTTTTTTTGCAAACACACTGCACACACTCACAGCACACTGCACACACTGCACACACTCACAGCACACTGCACACTGCACACACTCACAGCACACTGCACACACTCACAGCATACACAGCACACTGCACACATCACACACTCACTACTCACAGCATACTCACAGCACTCACACAGCCCCCCCCTACCCCCTTACCTCCGGTGTAAGCTGCTGGGGCATCATGAGGCTGCCTGCGGGGATCGGGGTGGGGTGGTGATTGGTGCAGGCTGGGGGGATCGGTGCCAGGCTGGGGTGCGGAACTGCGGGCGAGGGGGACCGGTGCTGGACTGGGGTGCTGCTGGCGAGGGGGATCGGTGCCGGGCTGGGGTGCTGCTGTGGATCGTGCCGGGCTGGGGTGCTGCTGGTGGGGTGGATTGGTGCCAGGTTGGGGTACTGCTGGTGGGGGGGATCGGTGCCGAGCTTGGCTGCTGCTGGCGGGGGGAATGGTGTCAGGCTGGGATGCTGCTGGCGGGGATCAAGGGGGGGGGGATCGGTGCTGATAGAAGTGAGGCTGCTGGGGGAAGTGCAAGGGGAATGCTGGGGGAAGTACAGTGGCTGCGAGGGACCTCTTCCCACCTCCCGATCGGGTGGCCCCAGAGGACCGCGCTATAACGGGGCTGAGCTGTATATATATATATATATATATAAAGGAAAAAAGGACTGTGTGGTGCTCTAAAACATAGACCCAGCAACTTCAAATTCTTGATTGCTATACGTTGTATCCTAGAAGTATCCCATGATAATAATGGTGACCACCTATGACATAATACACCTCATTCCACTAGGTATCAATAAACTGGAAGAGTATCACCTCAGAATCGGTAAATACTCCCACTAGCTAGTGTCCAGCCAAAACATTGAATAGGAACATATGGTGCAAGATTGAGTGAAATAACTCGCTTGTAGCTGGTGGTCCTCCAGGGATTGAATCTTCTTAGGTGTGTGCACCCGGTACTCCACAGCAATAGACAGGTTTCCACGAAGGAGAGTTAGAGCACTACTACATAAAAATAAATTGCTAGAGAGTGTGTCCCAAAGATAGAGGTTTATTGTGTCAGAGCATGGTGAACAAGAAAACAATGAGCCCTCAGGCCCCCACCGACATGTTTCGAGCTTCCGCTCTTTATCAAGGTGTACAAAGATCTGATAACCCCTCTTACCTAATATAGTGTCTTTTTCCCGCCAATCGTCCCGCCAACCCGTCGCTCAGTCGCGTCACACGCGACGCGCCATGTCTCCAGAACGCGTCACGAGTACTGCGCCCTGCGCTGGGTATAGCGATGACGTCAGCGCGTCTAAGACAAAACAAACTTTATTAACATCCTAAACTGAACAAACCTAACACAAACTAAAATAACTTTATTAATCTACTAAAACATAATGTATATAATTACTATAATTATAAACATAGAATATTTAAATAAAATCAATTAAAAAACAAGGTTTATTAGAGAAAAACATTTATCTTGACAATTTAAAATCATTTGATTGTAAATATATGAACTCTCACACCCATATATATCTCAGAAGGTTAACAATATGTATATATATAACAAGATTTATTAATCAATTCATTCAATTCATCAAAGGGTGATGACAAAAAAATAAGCTGTATACAAATTTGTTCAAACAGTAAATTCTATATACATATATGTAAGTTAATCATATTCTCAATAAGATATGGGTATGGGGTTCACACATTTCAGATCATATTCTTTACCAATATACAGAATTGAGGATGAATATCTATAGGTGTAAACATATTGACATAGTTATCCAATTTATACAATAGCACTTATTAATATATTTTCTGAAATTAGTTTCTATTTACTGATACAATTGATCTTTCTAATGTTCTACTGTAGGTAGACAACAGTCAGGTTTTAAGAAGAAATCAGTATTTTTCCCCAAACATAGGAAGGGACACTACCTCATGACTTTCGAGAAACTTGTTGAGAGGGACTTGATCCTTCTCTCTAGAGGATACACTTTTCAATTGTCTCCTCTGCAGAACAGGATTAACAATCTCAGCAAGATTGAAAAAGAGGCTCTGCACAAATTGCAAAATAATAAAGATTTGATTGTTAAAAGTGCAGATAAAGGGGGAGCCATCGTGGTGCAGAGTAGAACACAATACAGGGAGGAAGCTATTCGTCAATTATCAGATGGTTCATCATACTCTGTACTACGTGGTGACCCAACACCAATGTTCCTAAAACCACTCAGGTCACTCATAGAAGAGGGCTCCCTTTTGGGAGTTCTTGATCCTAAAGAGTGTGAATTCCTTTTTGAGACACATCCCATTATTCCAGTGTTTCACCATCTCCCAAAGATCCATAAAACTTTGGTCTGCCCTCCTTGGAGACCAATAGTTGCTAGTATTGGATCTTTGGGAGATGGTGTCTCTAGATATGTGGATTATTATTTGCAGAAATTTGTTTATGATTTACCTTCACATATCAGAGACAGTGGTGACCTTTTGGATAAATTGACATGTATTGATTGGAAAGGGGGTTACATCTGGGTCACACTATATGTGACCTCCTTGTATACCATTATAACTCATCAACATGGTATGGCAGCTGTCAACACTTATTTGGAGCACTCCACCTTATCACTTACACAAAGAGCTTTTATTTTGGATTGTATACACTTTTTATTAACACATAATTATTTTTTGTTTGATGACACTTTTTATCTCCAAATATGTGGAACCGCAATGGGTACCAGCTTTGCTCCATCATATGCCAACCTATTTTTAGGTTGGTGGGAGTCGGTCCACATATTTGGAGATAACAACCCTTATCGACACTTTATCACTTTTTACAGGCGTTTCTTGGATGATTTAATATTTATTTGGAATGGAGGGGAGGAGTCACTTTTATTATTTATTAATCACCTTAATCACAATGATTTTAATTTGAAATTCACTTACACTTATGATTTTCATCATATTCAATATCTTGATCTATATTTATTTATTGATATGCATATGAAAATTGGTTCAAATATCTATAGAAAAGAAAATTCACGTAACACATATCTAAGATTTGACAGCTGCCATCCAAAACCCCTCTTAAATTCAATACCCAAAGGACAACTAATACGGCTAAAAAGGATATGTTCCAATGAGGAGGACTTTCTGATTCAATCAGAAGAACTCTTAAAAAGATTTGAGGATAGGGGGTATTTAAGATCAAATCTTAAAAGGTCACTTACTGAAGTAATGGATATGAATAGGGATGATCTCTTAAACAAACAAAGGAATCCAAAACAGAATACATGGGACTCAAATAGTCCAATCTTTATAACACAATTTAATGTTCAAACTGATAGTATTAAAGAGATTGTGAAGAAACATTGGAATGTGTTATCTGCAGACCCCTTACTGAAGAAAATATACCAGGAGGGCCCACGTTTCGTCTTTAAAAAGGCTAAAACAGTTGCAAATTATATATCTAGAAGCCTATTTACATCTAAACAACATACACATGGGGCTAGTCTCCCAAAAGGCTGTTTCAAATGTTTGAAGTGTATCTCCTGTACTTTTTTGGAGCCATCATCCAACTTTGTATCCTTTAATACAGGACAAACATACATTATAAAATCCTTCATTAATTGCAATACCACATTCATAGTCTATTTATTGGACTGTGGATGTGGTAAGCAATATGTGGGACGTACCACACGAGCATTGAAGGCCAGAATGCGAGAACATATTAGGTTGATTAAACTTAAGGATCTCACACACCCGGTATCCCAACACTTTACCACCTGCAAATATGGAGATATTACTAAATTAAAATTTAGAGGAATTGAACATATTGAAACACCATTTAGGGGTGGTAATAGGTTGGAATTACTGGACAAAAGGGAACTCTTTAGGATTTTTACTTTGAATACTAGGATCCCGTATGGATTGAATACGGATTGGGACTTAAACCCATATCTTGAATAAAAGAATTAATATCTAATAATATGTACTGTAAATCCATGAATTATCATTATATACAAATCCATAATCTTTATGTATATCTATTCTATTTTCATCTAAATTCATTTCTTATATTTGATATTTTGATTGTATAATGATGAAAATATACTAATAAGTGCTATTGTATAAATTGGATAACTATGTCAATATGTTTACACCTATAGATATTCATCCTCAATTCTGTATATTGGTAAAGAATATGATCTGAAATGTGTGAACCCCATACCCATATCTTATTGAGAATATGATTAACTTACATATATGTATATAGAATTTACTGTTTGAACAAATTTGTATACAGCTTATTTTTTTGTCATCACCCTTTGATGAATTGAATGAATTGATTAATAAATCTTGTTATATATATATACATATTGTTCAATAGAACCTTCTGAGATATATATGGGTGTGAGAGTTCATATATTTACAATCAAATGATTTTAAATTGTCAAGATAAATGTTTTTCTCTAATAAACCTTGTTTTTTAATTGATTTTATTTAAATATTCTATGTTTATAATTATACATTATGTTTTAGTAGATTAATAAAGTTATTTTAGTTTGTGTTAGGTTTGTTCAGTTTAGGATGTTAATAAAGTTTGTTTTGTCTTAGACGCGCTGACGTCATCGCTATACCCAGCGCAGGGCGCAGTACTCGTGACGCGTTCTGGAGACATGGCGCGTCGCGTGTGACGCGACTGAGCGACGGGTTGGCGGGACGATTGGCGGGAAAAAGACACTATATTAGGTAAGAGGGGTTATCAGATCTTTGTACACCTTGATAAAGAGCGGAAGCTCAAAACATGTCGGTGAGGGCCTGAGGGCTCATTTTTTTCTTGTTCACCATGCTCTGACACAATAAACCTCTATCTTTGGGACACACTCTCTAGCAATTTATTTTTATGTAGTAGTGCTCTAACTCTCCTTCGTGGAAACCTATATATATATATATATATATATATATATATATACATACAGTCTTCGACAAATACGGTCCCCTGGACGCCCGGGGCGACTGCATTTTACCCCCTGGCGAGTTGTTTCGGAGGGACGGCATTTTGGCATTCTCCTCCTCCAACTGCACTTAAAATAGCCGCACGGCTAAAGCAGCGCACCACATGAGCTGTGTCAGCCCCCACCCCCCTTTAGCCTCATCCTACAGGAGCGTGGGAGGGGAGGGGCGGGGCACCATCAGACAGGAGCCACCAGGAGTGTTGCGGGGCATGGGGGGAGATTGCTCCTGATGCCAACATGAGGCGGAGGCAGTGGCAACAGACCAGGTACTGGGGGAAGGGGTACACATGAACACACCACCCCCTGCAGAGCCGAGGAAGCTATCCTAAGCCGGGAGGCTGTGGTGGGCCGAGCCCCAGCCTTCCCGGTGCTGTCTCCCCCCAGGTCCCCTCATGTCCCTGCTTCCCCCGGTCCCCGTGTCAGCCCGCGGGGCGGGAGATGGGAGCGGGGATGTCCCCTCTGGTCCCCGCTTCCCCCCCCCCCAGTCCCTGTGTCAGCCCGCGGAGCAGGAGATGGTAGCGGGGATGTCCCCTCAGGTCCCCGCTTCCCCCCCGGTCCCCGTGTCAGCCCATGGGGCAGGAGATGGGAGCGGGGATGTCCCCTCAGGTCCCCGCTTCCCGCGGTCCCCGTGTCAGCCCATGGGGCAGGAGATGGGAGCGGGGATGTCCCCTCAGGTCCCCGCTTCCCGCGGTCCCCGTGTCAGCCCGTGGGGTAGGAGATGGGCATTGGGGGGGGGGAGCATGGTGATGCTGGTCGCGGCCTTTCCGCTCTCCCCCCCATGTGTGTAGAGAGTGTGTGTGTGTGTGTGTATGGGAGAGTGTGTGTGTGTGTATGGGAAGGTGTGTGTGTATATTGGAGAATGTGTGTGTGTGTGTGTGTGTGTGTGTATATATGGGAGAATGTGTGTGTGTGTGTGTTTGTGTAAATATGGGAGTGTGTGTGTGTGTGTATGGGAGAATGTGTGTGTGTGTGTGTGTGTGTGTATGGGAGAATGTGTGTGTGTGTGTGTGTGTGTGTGTGTGTGTGTGTGTGTGTGTGTGTGTGTGTGTGTGTGTGTGTGTGTGTGTGTGTGTGTGTGTGTGTGTGTGTTTGTGTGTGTGTGACACCAGAGGAACCCCCCAATCAGTCACCCCCTCCCCAACCAGTAGCCCAGTCAGTCAGTCACCCCCCCAGTCAGTCACCTCCCCCCCCAATCAGTCAGTCACACCCCCCCAGTCAGTCACACACCCCCAGTCAGTCAGTCACCCCCCCAGTCAGTCACCCCATCTCCCCTCTCTCTGGTCTCCCCCGTCTCTCTCTGGTCTCCATCGTCTGGTCTCCCCCATCTCGTCTCTCTCTGGTCTCTCTCTGGTCTCCCCCGTCTCGTCTCTCTCGTCTCTCTCCCGTCTCGTCTCTATCCCCTGTCTCGTCTCTATCCCCTGTCTCGTCTCTCTCCCCTGTCTCGTCTCTCTCCCCTGTCTCGTCTCTCTCCCCTATCTCGTCTCTCTCCCCTGTCTCGTCTCTCTCCCCTCTCTCTCCCCTGTCTCTTTCTCTCCTCTCTCTCCCCTCTCCCTTTCCCTCTCCTCTCTCTCCCCTCTCTGTCTCTCTCCCCTATCTCCCCTCTCTCGCTCCCCCCTCTCTTTCTCCCCCCCCTCTTTCTCTCTGTCTTCCCTCTCTCCCCCCTCTCTCTCTCTGTCTCTCTCCTCTCTCTCTGTCTCTCTCCCCTCTCTCTCTCTGTCTCTCTCCCTCTCTCTCTCTCTCTCTGTCTCTCTTCCCCCTCTCTGTATCTGGATATCTTATTTACCCTATATATCTTAACTGTCCTATACTACACCGAAATAACCTATACTGCTTTCTTCCAGATTTGACTCTCAAGCTTCAGACGGGAGACATCGGAATCCCCCCCAAACCAGAAGACAGGTAGGGAACGCCTCCCCTCCAACTTATAACATTGCGGGAATGAGGTACACTGGCGACACACTTTATTCGAGCTTGGCTAGTCCCACGAATTCGGGTATACCCGGGTGTATTGAGGTTTGTGACTGTTTTCTGCCCGAGTGCATTGAGGTATTTTCCAGGCAGGGATTTAAGCATTTTATTCCCATGGGCTGCAATACTGCACAGTATATATATATATATACTGCATTACAATTCATGAATTTATGCCATCTGGTAGACACGCAAAGCATTGCAGCCTATTAAATCCTAATCATTATCATTTAACAGATCAGCCGCCCATCAGCCAGGCATGAACCCAGGCTGGGAAGGCAAATGCAACGGGGCTTGTCAGAGGTGAGGAGTGGCGCATTCCAGGTATCTGCCAGGTACATACCGGGTATTTGCTCGAATAAAGTGTGTCGGTGCAGTACCTGGACATTGAGGGACTGGGGATCAGGTAAGAGCCCAGGTGGGATTGCTGCTTTAGATATTGTGAAGCAGGGGCATCCAGACACTGGATAAAGGGTGCAGGAAACTGCTTCGTCTGGGCAGAGTGCTATTTTGGGATCTTTTTCTTTCTGTTTTCATATACAGGCATACCCCGCATTAACGTACGCAATGGGACCGGAGCATGTATGTAAAGCGAAAATGTACTTAAAGTGAAGCACTACCTTTTCCCACTTATCGATGCATGTACTGTACTGAAATCGTTATATACGTGCATAACTGATGTAGATAACGCATTTATAACAGGCTCTATAGTCTCCCCGCTTGCGCACAGCTTCGGTACAGGTAGGGAGCCAGTATTGCTGTTCAGGACGTGAAGACAGGCGCATGCGTGAGCTGCCGTTTGCCTATTGGGCGATATGTACTTACTCGCGAGTGTACTTAAAGTGAGTGTACTTAAAGCGGGGTATGCCTGTATTCCACATCCCTTAGCACCGCCAGTAGTGTTGATATTGCACACTTTACCTTACTGGTTTTAGCACCTCTTATTTATGGTCTGTTGCAGGCATTTTTTCGTGTTTCCTATATATATATATATATATATATATATATATATATATATATATATATATATATATATACTGATGCAGCGGCCGTTATTCGAACACATCATGGCCATTACCATTCGGCATTTTTTCGTTTTATCACTATTCATCCCGCGTTCGCGCAATCCGGCACCGGTCAACCGGACGCGTTAGATCTGTTTAATTTAATGGTTTATTGTTTCTTTGGATGCAATTCTCGTATCCGCCATGTGGCAGAGTTAATGAATTATAATTTGGCTGCTATTCTTTGCGTATCTGCCAGGGGGCAGAAATGAATGCAATGAATGAATTGGATTGAATTGGAATGTGTACCAGTACATTGCTTCGCTACTTTGTAAGGATGCAGGTGTTTAAAACAGATACTGGTGTACAAACTTACAGTGGCCCATTGTGAATTGACCTTGTTTTTTCGAAGACGTAATCAAATTAGGCGTTTTTAATAAATAACATTAAAATACTCAATGTGTACCTTTTTTTTAACATTCTTATAATGGTACTGGTACTGTACTGTATGTCTCATTTGGACATTTTTTTTTAATAACCTTTAAGAGAAGTGCCCTTTCTTTCCGTATTGCACTGTACTGTACTGGTATGTGAAGTGCGATGCTTTGTTGAACTGTTCATAAGAATTTCAGGTCTGCAATAGGGGCTCGGTCAAACAATACTTTTATTTTATAATGCATACAGTAATAAAAAAAAAGAGTTGCTGTGGTCTTTCTCTTTGTTATGGCATTGCGAGATGAGGGGGAGAGAGGGGGCTGCAGCTTTGAAAATATGGTATAAAGAAACAAGTACTGGTAATTACTGGTAAATTACCAGTAATTACTGGTAAAAAAGATTAAACAATATCAACATTTCAAAAGATTTGTAAAAAAAAAAAAAAATTAATTCTATACAGTAACATACTTACCTGTGCCTGATTGACAAAAAAATGATTAGACAATATCAATATTTCGACACAATAAAAAACAAACTAAAAATGATTAAAAACATTAAACAATAAATCAATGCTACGTTAATTTTTCTTTTTTTTGGGATGAAAATCTTTTGCACTACTGTAGAGTTTGGGAAAAGTCGTTAGCAAGAGGGATGCCACTCCAAGCACGAGCCCTTGTATGCCTCAACAGGCCATTTATAGTGTCTCTCACAGCTCTCATAAGGGTTGGAAGCCTGGGTGGTGCTGGGGTACTTCTTGCAGCGGGCAGGGGTAGGCGGTGTGGGAGAATGCTTTCCTCCTGTTGTGGCCTTACCGGGGTTGTCACCTCATCCTCAAAGGCATACTCATACACGTATTCTGATGGATGGGGTGAGCGTGGGATGCTTGGTGGTGAGGGAAGCGTGAAGGTCACGTCATGCTTGCCACCTTCCTGCTCCTGCGTCGGACGTGCAGGGACAGGGACAGGAACTCGAGAATACATCACCACAATCTTCTTTTCCATCTTCTCCATCTTCCTTGCCATCTTCTCCGTGTTGCTTTCCATTTTCTCCATGCGCATATCCATACTCAACATGGTCTCCAAAATAAGATCAACCTTTTGGTCCGTACTGTAGACATCTGCGTAGGTGGGTGGTAGAGAAGGCGACCAGGGTGTTGCCAGGAGGAGAGCATCCTCAAAGATGGTTTGTGGAGCAGATGAGCCGGGGGTTGACAGGAGAGCAGCAGCGTAGAGAATGGGTTGTGGAGCAGGTCAGCCGTGGTTGCCAGGAGGAGAGCATCCTCAAAGATGGTTTGTGGAGCAGATGAGCCGGGGGTTGACAGGAGAGTAGCAGCGTCGGGGATGGGTTGTGGAGCAGGTGAGCCGTGGGGTGCAAGGAGAGAATCGGGATTCCACTTGACTTGCACAGTGCTAAGTGCGCCGATCTTCTTCCTTACAAAATAAGGCCCAGGGCTCTTAACCTTGGGAGCTTTCGGAACATTTTCTTTATTCTGCTTTGGTTTTCGCTTAGGTTTTGGCCAGGAAACAGCTTCCGCCTTTCGCTTGACTGGCACGGACGCAGCAAGCTGGTTCCTGCGTCCGTAGAATCGGGGGCAATCCATGGAAACAGAAGGACGACTGCACAATGCAGTATCTGAACAAGAGCAAGTTCAGATAGAGATCAGTGTGTGAGAGTCTATGCAATTTGTCTCACCTTTTATGTATTTTTTTTCGCGGGCATGGACACGAGTGCAGGTTTTAAAAGTGTGCGGACTGTGTACTAATCCTGTCGAGTGACGTTGAGGCACATTAAATTAAAGTATAAATACACCATCCATTTTGTGTATTCAATGCACATTCAATGCACATCGAATTCACATCGAATTGCTCTGTGTGCTTGCAATTTTTTTCTATCAGCAGCGATGCCAAAGAAAAGGATTTCAAAAGATCTCAGCTTGAGAATAAAGAATATGTACCAGAATGGACACTGCATTTTACAGATCCAACGCTGGTTAGTTGCTTCGGGCTTCAGTTTAGCAAAAAGCACTGCTAGTTATCATGCGCATGGGAAGGCCAAAAACGTCCAAAGAAAGCCAACTGTCACTACTGAGTAAGTACTTACTGTATTGTCCTCCATAACTCTACCAATGTCTTGTACTGAACTGTACAGTATTAGTATGTCTGTGTTCAATATTTTATTAATCTTTACAGTACCTTTCGACTGTACAGTATAACATTTTTGCCATTCTTACAATCAGTCACTAGCTTTTTAAGTCAACTCTACAGTAATATACTGTACTGTCTTCTGTACTTTAGGAGGTGGTGTGATAGTGTAATAATTTCAAAAGATTCTGTTTTCTTTGAACTAATAATCCTGCAGTTTGAGGGGCTATTTATTTAATATATTCATACTGTATACTGTAGCGCCCAATGTGTACTCACAGTACAATAAGTGCAGCAGCAACATCAGCCAATAAGAAATCTGTGCGCTATTGGGATGCATAATTTGCCTACTGTAACAAATTGTTCTTGTTTTCTTTACACATTAGGGTGAACACTCTTCTGGTGGACCAAATGAGTGATGCGAATGATGAGACGTGTGCCACAAGGGTAAAGAATGCACTAGAGGCTACTCACAAAATAAAAGCATCAGAGACCAGTATCAGGTTGATGAGACGGGAATTGGGATGTAAATATTGGCGTTTTAAGTAAGTACAGTATATAGTACATCACCCATGCCCTCTTTTTTTTATTTTAGGCTCCCTCCTAATACAGAATCATACTGTACTGTATGTCCAGCATTTTGTGGCTCTAACATTTTTCCTTGTCATTACAGAACGTATCTCATGATAAGGGAAGCCAACAAAATAAAAAGAGTGGACCAGGCACGGGCATAGATTGAAAGTGGCGAAACTTTCAATGATGTCATCTTTACAGACGAGACAACTGTAGAGCTTGAGAGGTTTGCCCATTTTGGATTCTACAAAAAAGGACACCTATCGCTGAAGCCGTGTCCCAAGCACTCAGTGAAGATGCATGTGTGGGGTGCCATCTCTAGACAAGGACCAGGATACATCATTATCTTTGAGGGTAAAATAATGCACAAATACACATGCTATGGCGTTACGCACTGGACAGTTGTACTATATTCAGTATTTTGTACCCTAATGTTACATTTTTTTTCTTGTTTCCAGGAATCATGAATAAAGCGTTCTTCCAAGATCACATAATTACACATGTTGTTAAATACATAAAGAATGATTTCCCATCTGGTCACCGGTTCTTCCAGGACAATGATCCGAAACACACAGCGTCGACAGCTCACATTCTTGCCAGCGGTATAAACTGGGTTAAGACGCCAGCGGATTAAGTTGGGTAACCTTTTCTCATTGTTTTACATAGTTTACTGTATATCTCCTTATGTAATTCACCTTTTTTCTCCCCTCCTACTGTATTACAGATCACCAGATTTTAGTCCCATTGAAATGGTATGGCATGAGTTGAAGGATTATATCAGAAAAGTGTGGAAACCGTCCAAAAAGGAAGAATTGGAAAAGGGGTACTGAATTTCTGGAACAATATACTCACTGTAGCCAGATGTAATAAATATATTGATTATATTGTGACTGTGTTGCCTATTGTTATACAGCGTAATGGCCAGGCCTCGGGAAAGTAATAAGGCACAGGTAAGTATGATACAGGTTAAGTATGGCCCTAAAAATAACCATGTCTGCATTTATGGTTTCTTTTTATTTTCAGAACTGCCGTAAGCATGGAAGGGTGGGGGTGTGTGTAAGATAATAGTATGGTGTTTATGTACAAACCAGCCTGTATCTAACACAAACCCCCCCTCTCCCACCTCTCTCAGTAGTTACTGTATAGAAATTTGTGTTTGCCAAAAAAAAAAAATGTATTTAAAAAAAACTTTTGAAATACTGTATTTTCAGAGCTGCAGCCCCCTCTCTCCCCATCTCGCAATGCCATAACGAAGAGAACGACAAGAGCTACTGTATTGTATTTTTGTACTGTATTATGCATTAAAAAATAAAATCTATTTTTTAAACCCCTCTTGCAGACCTGAGATTCTTATGAACAGTTCAACAAACAAAGCATTGCACTTCACATTAGTTTATGAAAAAATATATATAAAAACAAAAAATGCTTTATAAAAAATATTATATTTTTATTGTTTAATCAATCATTTCTGTTAATAATGCAATAAAATGCTGTAGTAAATACTTTTTTTCCTGCATTAAGGATTATCCAACATGTCTTCTGCCCATTACATGATAATCACGCAACAGTACATTTACGTAAATGGCTCTGTTGGAGGGCTTTGTTGTTGTGTTGTTGATAAGCTTTGAACTTCAAGTTGACTTGTTTTGTTACAGTACTGTACAATAGCAGTTTTAGAAGGGCTTTCTTAGCTAGGCCTGTATCTCACACAACATGTTAATCTTATTACTAGTGGTAATCTTATTAACAGCTCTGTGGGGGGAAGGGTGTTGTGTTGTTGATAAGTGGTGAACTCCAAGATGACATGGCACAGCACAATAGAATAAGCTTTGAAGGGCTTATGGCACCATGCGTGGCATGGTTTGTCAGAGGTGTTGAAAAGAGGTTGAAATCCTTGAGCCGTGTGTGTGCGGGGGGGAGGGGGTCCGAGCTGTGCTAGCTGTATGAAGTTCCAAGCTCTAGTTCAAAGATATATTCTAAACAGGTCAGCATAATGTTTTGCTCCCCACACCCCCAAATAAAAAAACCCAGTACTACAGTATGCCACCCACCTCTGAAAGAACGTACATGACTAGTGTGGGATTAAAAAGCAACAGTACTGTTTGATTCTCATAATATCCATAATTGCTACAGTATGCAAGCCCATGGGGATAACCCCAAAAAATATATACTGCATTTGTAAAACTTGAATCTCAGAATATCCATACTTGCTATGCAAGCCATGGCGATAAACAAAAAAAATAAAAAATACACGGCATACAGTACAGTACATATTTTTAAAACTTGAACTAACTTCCAAATGAATGGGAAGTTATACACGCATGCGTATTAATAATGAAGAAGGTCACAGGTCCCAACCAAAGAGAATTACACGCAGGCGCAGAATGGTGAGAGCAGGCTGGGGAGGATTAATGCAACCACAAAGCAAAGCATTTGAAAATGTATGGTTTGTCAGAGGTGTTGATAAGAGGTTGAAATCCTTGAGCCGTGTGTGTGCAGGAGTGTACTGTAAAAAGCCGCTCGGCTATTTGCACTAAAGTGGAAATAAAATGAAAATAAAATTTAAAAAAATCTTAAAAAAAAAAATCTGAGGCAACAATCGAACCTTGGTTCACTCTGTTAATGGGCTGCAGCATTACAAATCAGGTTCGTACAGTAAAGTATCAAAACATACAGTATGTATGGTCGGAAAGGCATTTAGAATTTTTTTTTAATAAGCAGTTCACCTTAAACAAGGAAAGTCATGTAGAAAACAATAAGCGTGAAGTCTATTATTAATGATTTGATTCTACTGGACTACAGTATAGCAGACATGAATGAAATGTGACAGCTTACAGTAGAAGGGCTTTGGAATTTGCGCATGTGTGGCAGACAGCTCAGTGATTTCAGCCAACATGTTAATCGTGACATAGAATTGCTATTGGATTTTGATGACAACAACTCGCGATTGCCCACTTGAGTTTCTCGACGGTATTGCAGAACACGATAAAATGCCATTTTCTAATCCGGACAAAACGATAATCAAACCGCGTGTTTAACTCGGCACGATTAGATCAAATTGCGCGCCATCGAATGGGTATTCCGATCTACACACCGTGTGTAGTGTTCGAATATTGGCCGCTGCATCAGTATATATATTATATATATATATATATTTATATATATATATATATATGTATATGTATATATATATATATATATATATATATATATATATATATATATATATATATATATATATATATATGTATATGTAATCAAAAAATAAATAGATGATACCGTTCTGTGGCTAACGAAATGCTTTTATTTGTGCGAGCTTTCGAGATACACTGATCTCTTCTTCCGGCGATGTTACAATGAATGAAGCAAGGATAACTTAAAAACAGTGTCTCTTGGAATGTTATCTGAGCTGGTCCTTCATTTCGTTAGCCACAGAACGGTATCATCTATTTATTTTTTGATTATTGAAGCTCGGCTAACACGGTACTGATACTCTACATGTATATATATATATATATATATATATATATATATATATATATATATATATATATATATATGTATATATATATATATGTATATATATATATATATATATATATATATATATATACATATATATATATATATATATATATATATATATATATATATATATATATATATATATATATATATATATATATACAGTGGTTGACAAATCTGTGTGTGTGTGTGTGTGTGTGTGTGTGTGTGTGTGTGTGTGTGTGTGTGTGTGTGTGTGTGTGTGTGTGTGTGTGTGTGTGTGTGTGTTTGTGTGTGTGTGTATACCTATTTATATATGTGTATATATATATATGTATATATAAAATATAATAAATAAATAATAAATTTAATATAATTTAAATATTTTTTTATTATATATATATATTAGCAAAGCCAGTACAACCAACCTCACACTGATGAGACCCACAAGGTCGAAACATTCTGTCTGTGTGTGGGTTATGTTAAAAAGATGTGTTTAAAACAGTGAGCATTGGCTTAAGGGTTCCATGTAATAATAGAGTTTAGACAAATGGTGGGCAGCGTGCGGAAGCGCCGTCTAAAGCCGCGCTGATAGGGATCATGTTTCCCCTCAGCGCGCCTCAGCACAGTCTTTTTGACCATGTCCGAGGCCTAAGACTGCAGTTATTAAACATTCACCTTTTTGCCCCAGATCATTGTTTTTTCTATATCACATAGGGTAATTTTATTTACACCTTTATTATACTATGGCCTTAAAAGACCTAGATAACTTATGTTCTTGACCTATGGGAAAAATGAACCTTCTGGACATGGAATCCATGGAATTCAGGAGTCTGGGTAATATTGTAATTCACCATGCTGATAAGGGGGGTGATATTGTGGTTCATGATAGGGTGGTCAACGTACAGGAGGCTCATCGTCTTTTGTGGGATGAAAAGTCATTTGAACTTTGGATAAAGACCCCATCGCTGAATTTCAATTAATATATTGTCATGTTGAGTCATCTTGTGGAGGCAAAGAGTAATGGAGTCATTACTGATTCTGAGTTTAAATTTGTGTACGTGGATCACCCTAGAATACCTATATTTTACCACCTCCCTAAAATCCACAAGAGCCTGATTGACCCTCCAGGGCAGCCTATTGTGTCTGTGGTGGAGTCAATGATGTCCAGCGTGTCACAGTATGTACAGTAGATTATTATTCACAACCATATGTTATTTTACTGAGATCCTATCTGAGGCATACACTGCACGTCATCGACTCCACCAAATACATGCAATGGAAGTCAACCTACCTGTGGGCAACCTGCGATGTATACTCTTTGTATTCGTGCATCGAGCATTGCAGGGGAATTAATTCAGTAGATTATGTTTTGAAAAAAGATATATCACTACATCCAGATCAGAGAATTTTTTTGTTATCCAGTATTGAATTTATTCTAGTTTTTTCCGATTTTTATTTATAGATATGTGGAATGGCCATGGGGACAAGGTTCATCCCTAGCAATGCAAACCTATACATGGGGTTGTGGGAGGACCTCCTTGTGTGGGTGAGTGCTAGGCTGGGGGTGGGCCTGGTGTTCTAAGGCCATTTAATCAATGACATTTTTCTGATCTGGGATGGTGAAGAACAGGAGTTATCTGCCATTCTCAAATCATTTAATGAGAATGCTATGGGACAGAGTTTCACTTATGAGATACATTCTAAGCAAATCACGTTCATAGATCTGGAATTACTTGCATGCTCAGGTGATAATAAAATCTATACAAGATCACATTTAAAGGAGGTTATTATAAATAGTTATTTGCATGCCTTCTACAACCCATATCATATGGTTAGATAAAATCCCCAAGAGCCAGTTCTATAGAATTAAAAGGAATTGTACTTCTGAACAAGATTATATTAAACAGGGTCAATAATTGGTAACACAATTTCTTGATAAATGTTACAGTAAGGATAAAGTACTAAATGTATTTAATGAGGTGAGAGAAATGGACAGGAACACTCTTTTAATACAGTCTTAAAATAAGAATCGGGTGAGACGATCTAGGTGAGAGAGAAAGTATTTGAGGGTGAGACAGGAAAGGTGAACTTTGCGCCTAGACTCTAGTGATGACCAATCTATATCTTTGAGCATTTCGCAGTGATGTGTGTTGTAGTTGCATTGGAGAAGAAAACGACAAATTGAATTGTAGAGGGTGTCAAGTTTGCTAAGGTGGGTTTGAGGTGCCGAGCCATATACTATGTTTCCATAGTCAATAATTGGCATCTGCTGTGCGATACGCTTTCTGACCAGGAGTCTTAGGGAGGATTTGTTCCTGTAAAGTACCCCTAGTTTGCCATAGGTCTTGGTTGTCACGGTATCAATGTGCATTCCGAATGTTAAGTGGGAGTCAAACCAAAAGCCCAGGTATTTAAAACTAGTGACAGGGGTTAGGGTGGTGTTAGCATTGGTTCTAATCTGGAAGCTTTAAAAATTTAGTCCTAGTCCCAAATACCATTGTTACAGTCTTGTCAGTGTTTAAAAACAGTTTGTTTTGGGAGATCCAGTTTTCAAGTCTCAAAAAGTCAGACTGAAGTATGTGTTCAAGGTCAGAGAGGCTATGGCTGTGTGCATATAGGATTGTGTCATCTGCATACATGTGTATTGAGGCTTCCTTACAAGCTGTGGGAAGATCATTAATGAACACTGAGAGAAGTAGGGGCCCCAGAACAGAGCCTTGCGGGACACCACAGGTGATATTCAGGGGGTTGTAGTTAGAGCCTGAGATGGACACATGTTGGGATCTTCCTGATAGGTAGGACTGAAACCAGTTTAAAGCATGCTTCCCTATTCCAGAGCTCTGGAGTTTGTTAAGCAGGATAGCATGATCAACTGTATCAAAAGCCTTTGCAAAATCTAGGAATACTGAACCAGTGAGTTGTCCCCGTTCCATTCCACACTGGATTTCATTGCAAATTTTTAGCAGGGTAGTTACGGTGGAGTGTTTGGGGCGAAAGCCAGATTGGAATTGGCTAGGGAAATTTGTCTTGGTATAGTAATCGCTTAATTGGGAGTGGACACATTTTTCCATGACTTTGGATAGAATTGGGAGAAGTGAGATTGGCCTGTAGTTTGAGACAATTTTTTTGTCCCCACTTTTGAAGATTGGGACAACTCTGGCAGTTTTCCAGGTCTTAGGGATATGGCCTGCAGACAGGATAGAGTTGACTATGGAAGCAATTGGTTTGGCAATGACTGGGGCACCAAGTCGTAGGAACCTAGATTGTAGTAAGTCAGGTCCGCATTGGCTGCTTAGTTTTAGTTTGAGGAGCACTTGTGTAATCTCCTCTTCAGATACTGGGCCAAATTGAAAATTGTGGGCAGTGTTGGGAGGGGGGGGGGGGGTTATGTGGGTACTCCCAGGATGAGATTCAGGTTTGTGGTTTGGCTGCGTTTCGCTAATAAGTTAGTGGCACTCCCCACAAAGTAATCATTTAATGCATTTGCAATGTCATGGGTTTTGTCAGAGTAATATCCCCCTTAGTGATATTACTTGGTTGTTCATGGTTAGGAGGCTGGAATATATTGTTGATAACCTTCCAGAAGTTAGCTGGGTTTGATGTATTCTAGTGGAGATTGTCAGAGTAATATTGTGTTTTTGCGTGCCTTGTTTGCCTTGTGCACATGTTCCGCAGGCATCTGTAGTGATTCAGAACCTTGGTAGTGCCAGTGCCAGTTACTTTGTAGCTTTACCACAAGGCATCCCTGAACTGGTAGAGATGCAATAAGGTAAGTTGTAACCCATGGAAGGTTGGCTCCCCGTACCTTTATTTTGCGTAGTGGTGCATGGGTATCGCAGAGTTTTAAGAACTCGGATTGGAAATAGTCAAGCGCAAATAGTCAAGAATCAGGGTCGGGAATTAAATCGATTCTTTGCCATGGGCAGTTGGTAAGGTCATCCAGAAACTGTTGTGGGTTAAAGTTTTTAAATGTTCTAGTGAAGAGAACTTTAGGGCTTGATTGGAGCGGTTTAATTTTCCTTACACAGTACACTATTGCATGGTCTCTGAAAATGTCAGGAAGGATGCCAGAGGATTGGATTCTGCTGGGGTTTGAGGAGAGAATCCAGTCTAGCAAGGAATGGTTATGCGATTTCAGGTTTGTCCGTGTGGGTTGGGAAATGAGTTGTGATAGGTTAAGTGACTTGAGTTGTATCTGGATTTTGTGGGTTTTTGGGTCAAGCCAATTGAAGTTGAAATCCCAAGAACTAGCAGCTCACTCTTCTCATTCAGAGAGGAAATGGAGCAGAGAAACTGGGTGATATCAGTCAGGGATTGTAGAGGGGCTTTAGGGGGGCGGTAGATGCCAGCAGATGCCAGCGAGCAAGATGGGCTTAGAAAAGGGGAGGCAGATTTTGCCAACTAGAATTTCAAATGAGGGTGGGCTTGGGGGGCAATTTAACAGTGTGAATTGTAAGGGGTCTGCAATATAAAATAACACCCCTCCTCCTCTCTTTGACCTATCTCTCCTAAAAATGGAGTATCCCTGAATGGCGATATTTGCATCAGGAGTTTTAGGGGTTAGCCATGTTTCTGTAAGAACGATGGCTTTGGTTTTATGCATAAAGCACCATGCCCTTAGTTCGTCCAGTTTGGGCAGCACGCTCTGGATATTTATGTGGGCGACAGATAGCCCTTTTTGGAATTTAAAGGTGGAATTTACAGGGGCATGGGACAGAGCTGAAATGGGAGGACCTGGGTTAGGTTCAATATCACCTGCTAAAGAGAGTAATAGTATGAGTAGAAATTTGGGTAGTTGTTTGCAAGTTGTAAATTTGTGGTGTTTGCCATTAGAGTGAGAAGTGGTTGGTGTGCTGGTTTTTAGAGTTCTCCACCAACATTCAGTAGATAGTGCAAGGCTTTTGAGTAATCCAGGGTGTATGGTGATGTTGGGTGTGGGCCAGGAGGTAGGGGATTGTAGTGGATAGAGGGAGTATCATCTCCATGAGGCCAGGAGAAAGAAAAAAGTTAAGATACAAAGCAGATTCATTATGCCAGAGGTAGGCAGTGCTGCATGGAGCTGTTGTGAGCAAAGTGAGTGTGTGCAGACTAAACAGCAGGGGTGTGCCTGTTCCTTGTCAAATGTTTTGCTGCATTGCAATGCTACAGTCAATTCAGGGTTTCAGTGGGCTGAGTGGGTGTGGGAGATATTTTGTGCAGTCAGTTTTGGGAAAGGCTGCAGTACAATAAGTTGTAAAGGGGTGGGGGGTTAAAATATGAAGGTTAACAAGCATGGGTCATAGTGTGGTCATATAAGCTCACCGTTTGTTGCCTTGAGTAAAAGAGTTTGCAGAAAGATTCAGTCCCCAATCACCTCTAGTCAAACTATAGTCTAACTATATCTTGTCACTTTAAATGCATCACTCTTAAGATGCCAATGCTACCCTGCCAATGCAGGGGGAATATTTGTTTTATACAACTAAAGCAGTCACATGACCCTCCCCCCTCCCAATAAATCATCTTGTTCCAGTTGGTCAATTATCAGCACACAGTTAAGAGGAGAAAAAAAAACACCTTTTGATATACAAACATACCAAGAGAGATCAATAGTACAAGCCGGGAGGGTAATTATTTTAAAACAGGACTTGCAGATCAGGGACATACCTGTGAAGAGAATGCAATTAGATCCATGTCATATCAGCTGAGGTTATTGGTCTTGCATGAAGAAAGTAAATATATAAACTATAGTCTAACTATATCTTGGCATGTCATTTAGGTTCTCTCCATATTCCATTCTTGATTCACCAGATCATCTTTTTTTTCTCTTTTATTCTCTTTTTTCTCTTCTTTTCTATCTTTATTGTTCCTTCCTGCACATATTTCTCATTTCGCTCCCCCTCCCCTAATTTTCTTTTCCCTTTCTTTCCCCCTTTTCTTTTATCCCTTCTTTATTCTGCCCCTTTATACTCATTATTATTTGGTTACTACTTGCACTTCTATGGTATCCATTAATTTTAGTATGTATGTGATTTTTTTAAATGTATATATTATATATATTTTTAATAATGGTATTTATATATAAATTAAATTTTTAACCTATATTAAAGTTTACATGAATTAGAGTTTTCTATACTCGTATGTGGTTTGGTATTAAAATATAGTATTAGAAATTAAATATTATTATGCATTTGTGCAATTGAATTTAGGGCCTCATGCAGTAAGCGTTGATAAGGGAAATATGGCCATGTTATAGCCAAAATTGGGTTTGAGATTCAGTAAGCGCCGATAAGTGCTTCATATCGCCAGGTTTCGGAGCCGATAATTTGGTTATGGCCAGTCGCCTGCCGATAAGCCTGTTTTCGACACTGATCGCCACTTTTTTAAATCGGCTGGATTCAACAAAAAAAAACAGCTTATCGGGGCTGATCGGCACTACGAAATTGAGATGTTATGGCCGATTTCTCCCGCCAACTAAAGTTGGCATTTTGGACGGGAGAACGATCGCTAAGGCTGCCGGAACGGCACTTAGAAAAAAAAAATCTTCTGTACATCAATGGAAGTCAATGGAGCGGGGACGTATAACAGTATAGTACTGTTTACGTTTCATTGCTCACAATACAAGGGGGATTTGCATTACAGTGTGGGGGCATTCCCTGCATTGTGTCACAGCTGATGTGTCTTATTTGCATAACATTCGACTTTTACATGTTTTCAGCATTTGCGGGTCACATTACTCATCATGTGATGATGTGGCAAGGGAAAATACTATACTACACTCTTAAAGGAGAACCTCACATCATATCACACATTTTACTCAACTCAGCGACAATTATTTACATGATGTTACACATGTCACACATGTCACACATGTCACACATACACAGTATATTCATCTTCCTTTACATTACACAATGCTTGTAATGTGACACGCATCTTTAAACGTTCATGTACATCTGTCTTCTCATGTTTACATATACTTTTGGGTCCTCCCTATTTTCATGACGTCACTTATTGGACGCTCAATCACATTGCATGTTTACATTGTAACCGTTGCATTACAAGCACTTCAACCTAACTTATACACACATGTACAGTAATTCATCATTGGGACACCTTGTAAACTCATTCTATACCAACTATCCTCCTTACACAAATGCATGCATATGCACACGACTATTCATTGTTGCCAACATGTCACAATAACATGGATAATTACACATGTTACACAAAACTTTTCCCACGTCAATCTCAGCCTTTTTGTCTCATTACATGACTGACTCTTGCGTTCACAAGTGTTACATGCATTGCACATGCAACTATTTATTTGCAAGCAATCTTTGTACAAAGCTTCACGTCACATCATTGCCAAATATCATCATTCCCTGCAGAATACACACAACAAATACTTAGAACAACAAGTGCACACAGCTTGCCACAGAAGTACTTTATTATGTTAATGTAACACCTTGCATTTTACTATGTCACCTGACATCATCACATACCTATTTAAAGGACGCACATTACCTGCTCATTCACAGCTACTCATTTCAAAATGTTGCGAATGTTTAGGAGACGCAGGAACATTCTTTTCTATGACATGCTTGCTTATCAAGAGAATGATATAGGGCAAGGTAGGGACACACCGAGGGACAGTGACAGTGACGCGGATACGACAGGGACAGGGAGAGGGACAGGCCGAGGGACAGGTAGAGGGACAGGAGATCAGAGGAGAAGACAGAGGAGACAACTTGTGCCTCGTCCGCGTCTGTACAGGGAGAGAACCCTGTTAGATGGGATGAGTGAGGAGGAGATTGTAAGTCGCTATCGTTTGAGTTCAGCAGCAATCTTAGCTCTTTATGAGGAGATAAGGGGGGATTTAGATTTTTTCACAGCCAGAGGTCGTGCAGTCCCTGGGCTTGTTAAAATGCTGTGCTCATTACATTATCTTGCTTCCGCGTCATACCAGACAACTGTGGGCATAGTGGGCGGGGTCTCGCAATCTACATTCTCGCGGGCCTTGACCCAGTTTCTCTATGCACTCAATAGACGCGCTAGGAATTATATTCATTTTCCTACAGAGGCAACAGAGTGGCTGGAAGTCAGGACTGGCTTTTATAATATAGCAGGGATACCATCTGTGCTGGGTGCAATCGATTGCACACATGTTGCTTTGATTGCACCTAGTCAGAGTGAGCATGTGTACCGCAATCGGAAGCACTACCATTCACTCAATGTACAGGTGGTATGTGATGCCACGATGAGGATAATGCATGTGGTACCCAAGTTCCCTGGTTCCAGTCACGATTCCTCTATCCTGAGGAACTCTTCAGTCTTCCATGCGTTCGAAGAGGGACATTTTGAACCTGGTTGGCTGCTGGGTGAGTACATATTTACATGTTCTAACACAAAACACATGTTGATTTAGGAATGTTGGCATTGTACAATTTGATCACTAATGTCAGCTTATGTGTGCTCCATTCATTATAGGTGACTCAGGATACGGAATTAGGCCGTGGCTCTTGACTCCGGTGCTAAACCCTCAAACTGAAGCAGAGGACAGGTACAATGCAGCCCATATATCTACAAGATCTGTTATAGAGAGGACATTTGGCCTACTCAAGACCAGGTTTAGGTGTCTGGACAGAACTGGTGGGGCTCTTCTATACAAGCCTCAAAAAGTGTCTGATATTATCCTTGCCTGTTGCATTTTGCACAATGTTGCACTCAGGCACAATGTACAGTCAGACCTAGCTGAGGCTTTGGTAGACGAGCATCCCACCCATGTAGCTGCTGAAAATGAACAAACAGCCAGTGGTGGCCAGACACGACAGAATCTCATCAATTCATTTTTTTCTTGTAAGTACAAACTCATATGTTCCTAGTACTACTTTTATAGTTTAATTATGTTATATTAACAATAATGTTTCTTTATATAACCTTCTGTTAGGACACAGATGAATATGGGTTGCACACCTTTCTTTTCTCTGCTGTGTGCACAAAGGGATGTGGCACCGGTATGTTATTGTTGCACAGGTTATATAATCCCTCTTCAATTGTACTTTAGTTGTGTGTATGTGAATACAACTTGGGTAACAAAGCAATAATATTTTAGCATTGTGTTATTCCTTATGCTAAGACAAAACACATATTATGCCCATAATCATTCATGCTTCTAGTATGCTTACATACAATGTTATTGGTGCAGTGTAACATGTACATCCATATGATGTGTACACCAGGCTGATTTACATTTTGAATGTCATGAAATATACATGGTGTTGTACATTTAACACCAAATACACACTTTGCTGTGTTGTTTACGGTACTGAAGATGGCATGTCAATGTTTGCAATTTATATATTGTTCCTTTGCATTATAGGTATATCTCCAGTATGACTGATCATGGTATGTATATTTGCTGACATCTCTCATAAGATGTGGCTACCTCAATCTTCCTATAATTATTGGAACTAAAAACCCAACATATTGGTTTAAACACAAATGTTACATATATGTACTTTCTGTATCATGTATATGCATTTAGCTACTCATGAGCTTTCATGTGCATTGTATTACAAAATGATTACTCACATTTCATCACATTTTATGTATGTTTCCTTATAATTTCCATTAATGTAATATAGAGGTGGTTGGAGAAAAGGGGATAACTGTACTTATTTGTTTACTTACGGGAGCACATTCATCACTAGCATAGACACACTTTTTAAGACAACTGTTTGTGTCTCTATCAATTGGTGTAGGATCCATGTATAACACCGACAAATGATAACACCAGCTTTATTATGGTAGCTTATATCATCATATTGACTATACTATGTATTTCTAAACGATTAATAAACACAGTAAACTATAGTTAGTTAGGTTAATGAAATATACACAGAAACGTACTTCATAACATGATGGTGATGTCATATTCAGAACATCATGCATTGGAGGGGACCATAACATCTGGCCAGTAACATTATTTGCTACAGTCCCAAACCATTTTATCTACATACCCATGTAACAAGAGATTTTAAAAATAAATGGCTACTTGGTTGTAAGTGTCCTTTACATTGGGAGAAGGAGTGGCTCACTGAGTAAAGACACACACTGGCACTGATAGTTTGAAGCAGGGGAGTCTGGTTCAATTCCCGGTGTGGGCTCCTTGTGACCTTGGCCAAGTCACTTTATCTCCCTGTGCCTCATGCGGCAAAAAAACATTTGTACGTTCCACGGGCCAGGGACCTCAGGCTGAAACATGTGTCTGTAAATCGCTGCGTACAACTAGCAGCCCTATACATGAACATGCTCATATTATTATTATTATTGTTACATAGTTTCGACAGTCATACGTTCCATTACATATTAGAATACACAAATGTGTTAGCAGAGTGGGAATGGTTGTTATATATAAAACACACCATGTCATAAAATGTTAGTAGTCATTAAAGAACACTCAATAAAAATTCATGAGGCACTCTTTTGCAACATCATTATGTTAATTAAGTGCTTATGCAATATAGGCATAAGGGTATCACATTTTTAATTGTTTGTTAATAAGCGCTGCAAGCAATATAAAATTAGTTCCATATGTAGTATAGTAGTCGGTGGCTCCTCCTCACAATCATCTCATATAAAGGTAGACTCTTCTGAAATCATACATTGATCCGATTGTATCTTCCCCGACATCTCTGAAATACAGCAAACACATGATGGTCAAAGATGGCACCTTACTAGATATGCATCCGTGACAACGCGTTACGCAGCTCTATATGATTGTGTAGATACACACGTCAGTCACTTATATGTTAGAAGTAAAACTGTTCATCAGTATGTAATGTTTCTTTAAATTTGTAGCAGGCATAACTATGTATAAGAAGTGAACGTTGCCTGTATACTGAAAGATGTGCGCGCACATCTTTGTGTGCGCACGCACTTCACGCTTGGCTCCACTAACTGTTAGCGCATGCGCAAAACAAAGCGTACGTTGTGCGTTCAATACATGTTGAAAATACCAGTAAACATAACATCTTTATTTCAAATACAATGAAGACGAAACTACATTCGTTCTAAACGAGTACATCTGTATTCTTTTTAAACAGACGTGTTTGAACAGAAAGCACGGCCGATAACACAATGCGCAAATGCAATACGTGTGACGTCATGTTAAGCCAGCGTGAAACGCACGCTAACACTCCTCCCACTCAATTAACATTCGGCTAACGCCCAGGGTACGCCTACAAACACTGAGCCGCACGCATCACACACTGCAGTTACCGTTACTATAACAAAACATGACAGCCAATAGGCTTTGAGGCGCGCACGTCGCTTGGGGGCGGGACTTACATCACTAATCCTTTTTAAGGACGCCTTGGCCCATGACAAGGGTCCCACGTCATACGTGGTGGACCCGGTTTTCAATGTTGTAGATGTTGCATGATAACAAAACAGGTATGTGTTAGAGTAATGGTAAAATGTTGCTAATATGTTTAAAGGGATAGGAAAGTACGTATATTTATTCCGTCAGCAATGTGTACTACTCTTTCAGGTCCTACTATATTGTATTAGGAAACAATTTGTTTGTGATCGCTACATGTTATGCAGTCTGCAATGTTACGCTGTATCCACGCATTGAAAGTGAAAATGGTGGTTACAAAAAAAAAAAAATTTAAACGCAGAGTCAACGCATAACGATTGTTATATTTACCATTCTTCTAGAATTAACTCTTCGCCTGGCTGCAACTGGTCGCTCCAGAAATGCAAGGCATTTTCATCCACGCTTAACCCAACCGCTGAATCCAGTATGGCACATATCTCCTCCAGGATGCGCTCATAGGAATCGCCACTGCTTTCTTCAAATAATTGGTCGGGAGGTAGGTTCATTTCTTCGGGTTCCCATTCCAATGCATTTTCAGCTGAAAGGCTTGGTACATAATCATAGTACTTTTGTTCTTGTACAATGTGGGTTTCAGGAATGGAGGCTGCAGATATTGCAGCACGTATCGATTCAAACGGATCAGTAGTAGCGGATACATTGCTATTGCCATTAGGAATAAATATGCCTTTCACGACAATATAAGTGCCGTCTTTCAGGAGAAATTGTTTTTCCGGGGCAATCTTCCAGAAACCATAGGTGTGTTGTAGCTTATCCTGGTCACGTTCAAAAAAGTCATTACTTGATAAAGTGAATCTTATTGAGGAATTAAAATTCCGTGCATGCTTACGGTCTTGGTAATAAGGATATTTTGCTCGAATGAAATCATCGATTTGGCGTGTGCTTGCTTTCTGTCCGCGACTGTTCAAGATGGCTTCACAGATCATGTACTTATACCCTAAAAGGGGATTAATATTGTTAACGAATTCATCAGCCATGTCTGAGTAGCACAAAAGCTGTGTGCAGGTCTGTGTTATTTGCTCATCAAAATGAATGTGCTGAATGGCTAACAAACTCCTGTTTTTCCTTGTCAAGGTCAACAAAACTAACTACTTTGACTCCTTATTTCAAACGCCAATTGGATTTGTTTGTCTAATTGGGTTAACAGTTGTGGTTCGTGATATGGGACTGTGGGAGAAACATTTCTCCTTCTTTTATCTCGTTTGTGAAAAACATCCCTAGACTTTGAATGCGTTCACATAGTGTTTTTTTGAAAACTAACAAAGACCAGTGTGTGAAAATATTTCTTAGCCAGGCATATCAGTAAAAACACACCTGCAAAAAGAAATGTTTTTTCCCCGCTTACATTTCTGTGTGTATGTGAAAGTCTGGTTAACTCCCTGTCTGCATGAGTTTAAATACGTGTGTATATATATATATATATATATATATATAAATATATCTCTTATAAAAATATATATATATTTATATATTATATTTTTTTTTTTTTTATATTGCAGGAGTACACACAACATTGATGGCATTAAGTATACCTTGTATGAAACCTATTTAAATGGTGAGAAACATGATTGAATTAAGTAATAAACATTTGTTTAAGCACAATACTGTTAGAGTCTCATACTTAGGATATTTCTCAAACATTAGGCCTGTATTATTAAAATAGTGTTTTCACAAGGAAGCATGAAGTGTATTAGTTTGTGTATACCAGTTTATATAGTACTATATATATATATATATATATATATATATATATATATATATATATATATATATATATATATATATACATATATACATATATATATACACATATACATATATATATACACACTCACACACTCACACTCACACTCACTCAGTGTGTGTGTGTGTGTGTGTGTGTGTGTATATATATTATTATACATTCTGAGATGTTATAGAAACGAACACACAACTGATTAAAGGACAAAATTACAATGGCCAAGCAAGGCAAAGGTAAGTAATAATTTACACATAATCCTGCTGTACACGTACAAGAAAGATGTTTGCACTTACTTAGGTGTTTTAATAATTGCATGTGACTAATATGCATATGCAATTCTTACATCAATTAACACACCCAAATGCAATGTTTTGCTGCAAAGTCAATGGCAGCTTCTCTAAACTTAGCAACTGGCTCCTGGTGGACCATTACTGAACAGACGATTACAACATAAATATTTATAACACAATTAATTATGAGTGTTAACATTTCCAAAACTTCACGTGTACAAGAACATAGTTGAAAGTTTGGAAACAACACAGTCTTCAGCATACATACAATAGTAATTAGATAATCTGAAGTCAACAAAACAAGGCCAAAGACATATTTTCTGAATTATAACATTTATTTTTTTTGTTCCTTTTGCGAGCGAGTAACAGGCCTGCTTGTTGTCTCTTGAATTTTCCTTTTTCTTTTGCCACCAACTTTAGGCACAACAGAGCCACTTTGAGTGGCCTCTGGCACTTCACGGGCAGGGCTTGTGGCCAGTGACTGTTCACCTACGGGGCTTGTGGCCAGTGACTCACCTACAGGGCTTGTGGCCAGTGACTCACCTACAGGGCTTTTGGGCAGTGATTCACCTACAGGGCTTTTGGGCAGCGATTCACCTACAGGGCTTTTGGGCAGCGATTCACCTACAGGGCTTTTGGGCAGCGATTCACCTACAGGGCTTTTGGGCAGCGACTCACCTACAGGGCTTTTGGGTAGTGACTGTTCACGGACAGGGCTTGTGCCCAGTGACACATGTGAGCAAGTTGGTAGACACTGCACAAGTGATGGTTGGTCTGTTTCATGTGTGTCTTGTTTTGTTTTTGTCGCCTCCTTTGTAGGTGTCTGCTGCTGAATTTGTACAGATGGCAGCGGTAGGATGTCATCAGGAACCTGCACAGCAATGTCTGCTACTTGACCGGTAACATTTGGGCCTGGTGAATGAATATCAGATGAATGTGGTGAAAACTGACCTGCATGAACAGATCCTGGCTGGGAGGTGTTGAATTGTGGTACATTAGTCATTCTCCAGTAATTAGCTTGTGTTTGCTGAACAACTAATGCTTCGAATGAGGTGTTGATTTTTTGCAACTGTTTAGGCACTTCAATGAAGACTCTGTGGAGATGTGCCAATTGTGATACTGTTTCTTCCTGCAGTCCAATCATCCTTTCCAGCATTGTCATCATGTCTGAATGGCGACGATTTTCTGCGTCCACTATTTTTCCCTCTGAAGCTACAATTGCATCGTATGTGGAAGTTGATGGACGATTTGGCGGTACAACAGTTTCTATTGGCACCTCTTCATGGTCACATGATTGTATTTCAGTCTCTTCTGTGGCGTCATCCTCATCATACTCATCATCCTCATCACCATGATGTTCTAAAAAGAAATGTACACATTATTAAATGGCATGTTAATGTATGCTGTGTTACTATGTAATTGTACTGTGTCCTAAGTAACACCTAACATGTTAGCATACGTTTTATAACCTCATTAAAAACTACCTTGACTTACGAATAATGTTTGGACTCAGTATGAAATATGAATGAATGAAAAGTTGCTCTAAACTCAGAAGTCCTACATGATAATTAACATCACTAACACAATACATGTTGCCTTACACTTAATTTTCACTGACACTAAGTAATCCTATTTAAAGAAGATGTGCAAAACAAATAATGCACATGACAACATAACATATAGAAGAGCACATATTATATGGCCAGCAAATGATACACTCACCTTCTAGTAGTGTTGAGCTGGCTGACCCAGGTGAAGACACTTGTTCCATCTCAGGTGACACATGTCCTCCAGGGGCAACTATATATAACAATAACATAAGTTTTACATTTACATGTGTAAATATTGAACAAACACTTATTGTATGTTCTGTATTTATGATTAACTAACAACATCAGTTCCTTAACCGAAAATGTGTGTGAAAGTGAACATAAATAGTTGTAATAACACTGTACATGCCTGTGTACTTAGAATTTTTGAGTTCCCTAACATACAACATACTATGTTTCTGCAGTAATGCGTGAGGATAAATAGATTAAATGAGTACATAAAAATCATATGTTGTGTAGTGATATCAGTATCATAATGTACATAACTATCATGAGATGACCATTCACAATGGTTATCATGAAGGTGGTCATATTGCAAAAAGTGTTGTTTTTGGTAGAGGATATGTGTGGTACATTAATCGAAGATGTGGCACACCTGAATGTGGCTGTGACTCAACAAGACAACACATGCAGTGTGTGATAATGTGTCTTTCATAGTAGTTCAACTATAGATATGAGTGAACTAATGTGTGACGTACGCTTTGATAAGTAATGAGTTGTTGGGGCATTTAGTAGCTAGAGTTAAGCTTTCAAATGAGTGTGATTAACTTCAGTTGTGCTATTCAGGTTGTAAGAAAGGTATTCCCTTCCCCAAAAAGCCTAATCAGCCACACCTTTCAATGACTTGAAACAGGTGCAAATGGTGTGAACTAAGTTGACCGTGAAATGAGGCTGTAATTAGTGTGTGTGCTGAACCCCACCCCCTCTGTTGAAGTGTATGCTGTGATGAGATATTAATTGCAGCTGCTTTAACACAATGGTAGATGAGCTAAGTAGTCATCTGCAGTGTTTAAGTTATGAAAACAATGACATAACATATGATACGTGTGCCTCATTATGCTGTCTGTATATGACATAAAGCAAAAATGGACCTTTTCATAAGCAACTATAGATGTGTTAGTGCCAGTGATGTTTGTAGGCCGTTACATGCAATTTCTTTGATGCATGCTTAAAATAGGCAGTAATGTCATGTTTGTCGGAGTAAAATCAATAAAATACACAATAATATTCTACATATTTCTGTTCTGTACCTGTAGCTACTAATAATTTCTCATGAACATGTGTTACACATGTGTACTACCCTGTTGTTCCCCATCTTCGCCCACCATCAATTGCTTCCACTGCAGCTATGCATTTTGGGAATTCACATGTAAATGAGCACGCAATGGCACGTGCTATATTAGTTACTGCTTTTAGTAGGACTACTACATATATGTCTATTTTGAGATATATATATACAGAATCAGACATATACATATATAGATGCAGGTATGCTTATATTGTGAAGACAGTATAAAAAGCAGTGTAAATATGCAAAATAACTGTAAGCAACGACACGCCTAGTACAGTAATATTTATCACCTGCTGGAAATTGTGACGGATAAATTCCAATGTCACGGTCACCAGCCAAGCCTTCCACGACGACGGTAAGTAATTTTGGCCGAAGCAGCTCCTCCAATGGAGTCAATATGAGACGTTGTGGTGTGGGCCCACCTCCAGTGCCAGTAGCATGCACGCGTTTGTCTTGTATTTTCTTTTTCAATTTGGACCTAATATCATCAAATCTTTTCCGACAATGATACTTGTCCCTGACACTATTCCCACAGGCATTGACACCAATGACTATTGTGTCCCACATTTCTTTTTTGCTTGCTGCACTTGTCCGCCCTTGAAAAACATATAAAAGATATGAGGTAAATTAATAATAATATAAGCACCAGTTTCCTACACTGCTAGCTGTTCCAAGAGATAGCAAACATGCTGTTTTATGTGTAATATGTGCAGCACATGAGCATTCACTACTAAACCTATACATGTAAGCAAGCTTGCATTCATATTGTATGCAGTTATGGCAAATTGACCGCCTGTGTTTATTTGTCCTTGTAAGGCATGATAAAAAGCTGTGTTTCCACACTAATGAACATAGAAAGATATTGTGTACCCATATTTGCATATGAACAAAACTCAGATGACCTAGGATCACATGTATTTGAATAATAAATGTAAAGTTACACTTACCTACTAAATGTCCATAGAGACTGTCATAGTGCTCCAGAATGCCAGTGACAAGAGCCCTATTTTCCTGGTCATTGAAGCGAGGATTACGTGGCTTCTCCACACGTTTTTTCCGAGCAGGTTTAGGGTCAGAGCTTGGCTGGTGCTGACTGGACTCTCCTTCTTCCAATGGAAGAGCCTCCAAAAGCTGGCCACCAGCAAGCACGCCACCACCAGACACCCCATCAGCAACTGCGCCACCAGCAGCACTCCCAGCACCAGCACTCCCACTCCTAGCACCAGCACTCACACTCCTAGCACCAGCACTCACACTCCTAGCACCAGCACTCACACTCCTAGCACCAGCACTCCCAGCACCAGCACTCCCACTCACAGCAACAGCACTCCCACTCCCAGCACCAGCACTCCCACTCACAGCAACAGCACTCCCACTCCCAACAACAGCACTCCCACTCCCAACAACAGCACTCCCACTCCCAGCAACACCACTCGCAGCACCAGCACTCCCACTCCCAACAACAGCACTCCCACTCCCAGCAACACCACTCGGTGCACCAGCAACATCACTCCCCTGAACAGAACGTTCACTCCGACGCGTACTCCCACGAGTAGCACTCCCACTCCCACCAGCATCACTCTTCCCACGCTTTGCGGGCATACTTCCAGCACTCACAAAAAACAGACAAGAAATGTACAGGCAATCACACGACCCACTTCCACATATAAAACAAGACAAAGATGTAAACAAAACAACAAAGGACAAAGCTCACCCAATACACAACAAGTCTCTCAGTCAATATGCAAATCTTCAATCGTCCAGCTCTGTGCGTCTCTCTCTCTCTCTCACTCCCAACAACACAGAGAATGATTAGCAGTACACGTTGCCTTTAAATATGGCGCGCAATCAAAAACATGCTTGTTTCACCTGATTCAGCAAGATTTGTGATTGTGCAACCTAACAGCACCCCGCCACGCACGCCGATACACCTGTGTGTGATCGGCTCATCATCGTGAGAGTGGGCGGATTTGTTTTCTGGTTGATTTTGAATGTATTCGGCACTTACTGCATACGGAGAGGGAAAAACGCCAATAACATGACTAATCGATAAGCTTGCCGATTTCACATAATCGTCGCTTACTGCATGAGGCCCTCAATCTTTACCATACCGGAGAGTTGTATCTTCATTCTTAATGCGTCTCAGTTCTCTGGACCTACCAATCTATGTTAAAGATGGTTCCATTTGCACAAAAACAATTCACAAACCTGTTAACTGTTTAAATTACATAGAAGCAGAATGCAACCATTACAAAAATGGTGGGATAACATATCATTCAGAGAACTGAGATGCATTAAGCGTACAGATGCAGCCACAGTATTAGAACACTTGTACCTGGGAAATTCCTGGAGATTCTGGGGCAATCTCACAGTAAATGCCTCAACATTTCTGTGAGATTCTTAATGGCCCAATGATTAACACAGCGGGGTGTTCAAACTGAATGGGACTGCAGGGTCCCCTGCTGTGTTAATCCGATGGGCCATTAAGAATCTCACAGATATATTGAGGCAATGTTGCAGCAAGTTGAGGCATTTACTGTGAGACTGCCCCAAAATTGAAAATGCAAGAGTTCTAACACTCATGGCTGCATCTGTAATTGTTCAGAAAAAGCAATATTTGAAGAACAAGCTTCTGTTATTTTTGATACATTTAAAATGAAATCTTACAACAAATCGATTTTGGAAGACCAAAAAACTGAATAGAAAATATTTACTGAAAGGGGTAAAAAAGGATGGAGATACAACTCTCCGGTATGGTAAAGTTTTAATAGACGTACTATTTATAACACAATTGAATCCCCTGTCAGCAACAATCAAACAAGTGTTGAATAAGCATTGGCACCTCGTTCTCCGAGATCCTGTTCTGCAGTCCTATCTTCCACCAACACCAAGGGTGATGTTCACTAAAGCAAATACACTTAAAAAATGCATTGCACCTAGTTGTTTAAAAAGTAAAACAGAAAGTAATTCAAATTCATTTTTAAATGTCAAAGGATTCTTTAAATGCATCCGTTACAAAATGTGCAAACTTAATATGCAGGAGACTAAACAAACAAATAAATTCTCCTCTACTCACACAAAAGAAGAACTTACTATAGACAAGTTTATCAATTGCGACTCTGTGAATTCGGTTTATCTTATACAATGTCCGTACAATAAACAATGTATAGGCCGGAGAACAAGAAAACTCAAACTCAGATTTGCGGAACATATTGTCAATATACAAAAGTGGTTCCTGCAAAACAATCTATCAAGACACTTTAAGGAGTGTCATGATCAGAACCCCATTAGCATTATATAGAACTGCTGCGGCATAATTAGAGAGGTGGTGATTTAGTGAATTAAATCTCAAAATTAGAAACAAAATGGATGCACAAATTAAAAACTCTGATACCATTTGGACATAATGTGGACATTGATTTGGGAGCTTTTCTAACAAAATAATATTTGCCCCACTAAAATCACCACAGTACCGCAATACAGATCTGTCTGCCTTTTCTAGTTTTCTTCATTTTAGTTTTGTTCTGTTCCTTGATGCAAAATATTTTGAATCCACTTTATCTCATTCCTATTTTTATTATTCTTATATAGTAGGAATCAGGATTATAATGTTCTATTCTTTATTTAACCTTTTATATGTGCACTCATGATTGTTTATATGATGTTTTATGTATTATACTATTAAACATATGTTAATCATTAAAGTTTTTATTAACTATCATGAAACTGTTAAAATATTAGGACAAACAGTATGTGCTTTCCCAAATTATGTTTTTGCATGACCATTGGGAGTGGTACTAATCCAACTATCAGAAGTGTTAAAAATCTTTCAATCAACCAATGGCATTACTGACATGGGTATACATTTAAAATGTTTTAGTTATTAAAATTATACCCCTGAATAAGTCCTGTTTAGGGCAAAACGCGTTGGGTTGTCAGAGGTCATCCATTATCTGTATACTCTTGATACTATTTACTGTATGACTTACAGATGCAGCCACGAGTATTAGAACTCTTGACAGGGAGTGTTCTGGGGCAGTCTCACAGTAAATGCCCCAACATTGTCTGAACATTGCCTCAACATTTCTGTGAGATTCTTAATGGCCCATCGGATTAACACAGCAAGGGTCCCTGCAGTCCCATTAAGTTTGAATGATTGGTGCTTGGGTTTTATTTATTGTTGTGTTGTTTAGGTGCTATATTTTTTTTAGGTTACTCATTGACTGCCATAGTGGCTAATCATGCCCATATTATATGGGCATGATGTACCACTGTGCCAATCAATGGGTAGAGAGTGGGGGTAGTTGCCCCAGGGTGGGTGGTTAAGCCTCCCGGTTTTGTAGCAGGGGAGGTGGGTTAACCCCTTAATCACTGTAGTGGCTACTAAACACTAAAGTGATTAAGGGGTTAGTGGCCATTTGTTTGTTTGCTGCCACCGAGGACATGGATTCCTGATGATGGTGATGAGGGCCGCCTTCATCCTGGCAGGGATAAGTAGAAGTTTTAATTAATTTATGCTGGCTGGATAATGTTTTATTTTAAATGGGCAAATGAGCTATTATCCATATCTCGAGAGTATCAAGGTCCTCTGCCCAGATCAGGAAAAGGTCATCTATGTATCGCACCACCATACACCCAAAATGTTTGAATAGAACATTGGGATAAACAAATTGTTCTTCAAGATTACTCATGTATATGTTGGCGTATGTGTTGTGCCACATTCGATCCCACAGTGGTCCCTCTTTTTGTTATGTAAAAACAGTCTTCAAACATATAGAACTTATTCATCACAATGATTTTTAATAAATCCAAGATAAAACAGCACTCCCTGGATGTATAAAGATAATTAAAAAAGTCCTTTCCTTACTGATTTAATACTATCCTCATGGGGTATTGAGGTACATAGAATGTTTACATCTAACGTAACTAGCAAGCTGTTAGAAGTTTCAGCTGTTAGAGACTTGATTTTATGTAGAAAGTCTATGGTATCCTGCATATAATATTTTGAATTATTAAACAAAGGCTGTAAAACTGGCTTATAAATTGTACCAGGAGCTGAAACGCAGCATCAGTTTCTGCCACAATTGGGCATCCATGGTGTTTTCTATAATTTCTTGTGAATGGATGCAAAATACAGGTATAATCGGACTCAGTTTAGTAAGGAAAGAGCCTTGTTTACGTGTTCCATCTTCTCAATCTTGTGATTCTTTGACTATGATCAATCTTCGCTTTAATCAAGGCCATAGGGTCTCTCTGTGTGGGTTTAGTTTTTGATCTTTTTATCCTGATGCCTAAAATATCATCCTCAACCACTAAATCATAGTTATCTGTAACCACTGGGCTGGAGCATTAATTGCTAAAAGTTCCGTCATCCTAAATGCCCTGAAGAATGCTAGAGTGAAAGCTGTTGTGAGAAACAAATCATGCCCAGCTGCTGCAAAGCATACCCTCTGTTGTGGAGCGCCTGTTTATTCTTTGATCATCTATGTACCTTACAGATGTAGCTATGGTGAGCCAACAGCAATCTTTTGAGCTATTGCCACCCACAATAAAGCGACCGTGTTGGTATGGCACGGGAGGATTAATGCTGCATTTCGGAAGCATGGACTCCCTGCAGCACAATCATGGCAGACAGTCTCTGGCTCCTTGGAATTTTGTTTCTTCGACTGTGGTGCAGGAGATAGTCTCGATACATCAGTATATAATTTTTATTTATTGCAAGCTTTCCTTCTACATACCTTGATTACAAGTGCACTGTAGCATGCTTTGCCCGAGGGTCCCCAGTATAAAAAATGTTATGACATCTGCCATATCCTTTCTTCCTGAATTTTCTTTCCGGAATTTTAACCAGCTGCTATATTTCTGTTATTATGTATCCAATGTCCTGGTTACAGGGACTGTCTGATCAGTCCCATTGCCCTGTTTCTACAAATGACCACAGCTGCGCTGGACACTGCACTTCCCAGCACTGCTACTTCTAGAGCTAGTCACCTTAAAAAGGGCAACTGTAAATGTGATAAAGCATCAGCAATGTTATTCATTACCCTTGGGTGCATGCTGGGCATTGAATATGATGTTGATATCTAGACCTGACAATAGGAAATGCCCCCATTTGTCACTCCCCTCATTAAATTGCCAATAGGTCCACCTCCTGGTCATCAAGTGAGTTAAGCCTCCCTGCTAATCCTGAACATAATCTGGGTCTATGACGGGAAAAAAAATTGCGACCACAAATCAATGCTATTGTCATTCCTGCCCATTTTTTTTATTGCCTTGGCTTAATGGTACTGCTTGTCATATTCTATTAATGATGATCTATCATATTTCCTATACATGTTTGTTACTGAACCGCTAAATAGGAAAATTGATATACATGTTACAGGATACTTTCCCCTTTTCACATTGACAAATATATAAAAAGCAGTGCACCAGTTTTGGAATACTTTTTTGCCTTTCTCCCTAAGTTTTCTGTCCTTAACCTCCTTTTCATTATTGAAATAATTTTACATGTGGCCCTGTTGTTCTATTGTGGGCCCTATGTTTTGAGTTTCAAAGCCTGCTTCCTCCATTTCCCCATACAGATTTAAAGCCTGTTACAGTATGTCATCCCAAAAGAGGAGTTGTGATATCAGGGCTGCAAGTTTCAGCTATATTTGCAGTCCGCCTTTGAGTCTGCACAGGTTCAGTACCACCTTATCTCATCAGAACTAGTTTGGTTTGCTTCTGTGCATTCCATTTATCTCCCTCTACATCAACCAATTTTGTCATTATTGCCAGGAAGTTTGTTCTCTATGCCACTATTGATTTTTACCCCATTCCCCCTACAATTGATGTTTCTCTTGCTGACAAGCCACCACCCTCCTTTTCTTTCCTAACCTGCACAGTTTGGATGTGCTTTTAATAACATACAAATACATACAACAACTAAAATTAGAATGACAATATCTACACTTATTGGAGCAAATAAAAAAAATGTTTTTGAAAGGTTGTCCACCCATATCGAGGTAAAAATGTATAGTAACTCCTGAATTATTGAAAAGAACATTTATAGTAGCGTTTTAATTACTTTACTTTTTTTCTAGGTGCTCATTCACAGTTGTAAAAATGTAATTTAAATTTGATATTAGATCTCTTGGAGGGAAAATACATAAAGATTTCTTCCATAAACTGTATTCCAGTACTATCATGTCCCATTAAGATTTAGTTCAGCACTTATATGTGCAGTATATACAATATAACAGATCACAGGTTCAAATAAGTTGCACACACATTTGTTTCTGCATATTGTACTTAAACATTCTCTACATATTTTCTGAAAAAAATATATATTTTACACATATGTAATCCAATAATTGATCTACAGTAGCTTGACTGGGTTGTTAAAATGGTTTCCACATGTCCTGGCAATACTAATTAATTTGATGATCACTAATGGAGCACTATATAACTTAAGGAGTCCAGTGAAGTTTTTTTTCATGTTGCCATCACCAAGACAACTGGATAGCTCTATTTGAAACAGCACAATGAACAGTGTGGATGGCCCATCAAGGCTTTTTTGCAAGTGAATACCCTCCTGTTTGCATTTTCAGGCAAGGCTTTCACTCTTTCCCTCTAACATCTTTTACCCCAGGCACCGATGGGTGTGGAGCTACAAATGCTAGGCCTAGTGGTAATTGCAGCTATTAGGCTTCTGCTGGTGTAATTCAAGCTTCTTTTTGTTCCAGGTTTTATCTCATCTAGCTTGAGAGTCTGACTATTCATAGTCATATTAAAAAGCCACAAGGTCTTTTTCTTTCACTCAGACCTGGCAATTATTACCTACATCCTGTCTTCAGGGAATAGACCTCAGCCTGCTCTCACTGAATTAGAAAAGCACACTTCTACTGTTTTACCAAAGCCACTTTTTTGTCAATGGAAAAAAATCACACTTTATAATGACAAAATACCCCATGTAGTTATACATTAGCTAGAGAAATAAACCTCAGTCACATTTCTTTTCTCAAAACATTAGTCTGACTGCTATTATCTAGACAATAGAAAAGATATAACATTTGATCTGCAGCTGTGCCACATATAAAATTGTCTTTTTTGTACACATATAGTACTGTAACTTGCCTTTACCAAAAAAGATTTCATATTGCATATGGAGAGTAAGGACCCAATGTATATATTTCCTATGAAAAAGATGATTATTGTACAGAGTGGGAAATTGTGAATGTGTCTATGGCAAAACAAATACATCTCTTCATCAAATATTTCATAGACAAATGTTACTTTGGATTCTGTAGATAATGATTCAATTATGTTTCTGAGGCAGGCTGGAGTAGTGCCAATTTTCATGTGGAAGTTTCCATCCTTTTTGAGGAGAAAAGTCAAGATTTAGGCTTAAAGATAATATTTTGGTTAGTTTCAAGTTTCAGAAAAGTAAACAGAGATTAAATCCCTAAAAAAAAAAAACACGAGAAGAACTAATGAAAATATTTAGCACTGGTTGTATTATTTTTTGTTGTATATCCATGTCAAGCACATTTAAAGGGCATACATTATACATTATAAAAAAAAATACTTGTAGAAAGTTGTCATATTTTTTCACTGAAAAAAATGGTGTTTTACCTTAACAACACTTGTATACAAACAAATGAAATGTACAATTAAATGTATTTTTAAAACAGTTGTATATTGATTTGTAATCATTTGATGTAAACAGGACAAATTATCATGGTTTCACAACAATTACACTGGCGACACACTTTATTCGAGCTCAGCTAGTCCCACGAATTCGGGTATACTCGGGTGTATTGAGGTTTGTGACTGTTTTCTGCCCGAGTGCATTGAGTTATTTTCCAGGCAGGGATTGAAGCATTTTATTCCCGCTGGCTGCAATACTGCACAGTATATATATATATACTGCATTACAATTCATGAATTTATGCCATCTGGTAGACACGCGAAGCATTGCAGCCTATTAAATCCTAATCATTATTATTTAACAGATCAGCCGCCCATTAGCCAGGCATGAACCCAGGCTGGGAAGGCAAATGCAACAGGGCTTGTCAGAGGTGAGGAGCGGCGCATTCCAGGTATCTGCCAGGTACATACTGGGTATTTGCTCGAATAAAGTGTGTCGCAGCAGTAGCGACCACTAGAGTATGCTGAGGACCAATTTTGTCATTCAGTCTAAGGAAACCTTTTCTCTCATACAATTCTTAGAGTAATTGATTTTCCCCTTAAGATTAATTAATTGTGTTATATGTTATATTCTAAAATATTATGTAAAACCAATACCTCTTACTTATTACAGTATTAAGTGCCTTTTATTTCTCTCTCTAACATATATTTTTTCTTTCCTGTACCCTTTTTTGTTCACTTTTTTCTCATATTAAGATGCAGTATATCAAAAAAAAATTATACTGTTAGTGGGTAACACTTAAACTGCAGAAAATGTAGAAAAAAGTATCTAGGTGTTTGTCTCAAAGCAGGCTGGTCTAAAGCCTGCAAAAAGCCCCACAAATTGCAAAAACAAGATGAGAGAGCACGCGGTTTAAAACTCACGGTAGAACGAACAAGCTTAAATTCAATAGCAAAATCTTGGCCTACCTGATGAATGGCCATGTTGAACAGAAAGGTTGTTTTTGTTACTGCTCTATCAATTTAAATTAAGATTATGCAATTGAATTGAAGGTTGTTCATTCCTTGCACGGAGTAGATCGTGAGTTCTTGACTTAGTGCTTTCTCTCATCTTGTTTTAACTCATATCAATAATCTTCCATTTATGACCCTCCCATTCCAACTTAAGTTACTCCAAAGCGTTAACATGTCTCTGCAATGATCACCAGCATTACGTTAAATTATGGCTAGAAAAGGCATTGCAGTAACTACAATGGTCATTAGAGATGCTTATATGTAAAAGAGGTATTCCCCCCTGGCAACGCATATCTACACAGGTCCATTAAAGTTCATGCAGGGACTTAACCTGACATTAGTTTGATCATACCTAAAGGTGGCGTTCCTTCCATTTGAAGCGCTAAAATATACATTTTGCTAGAGAAAGACACTGACTGGTACTAAGTTTGAAGCAGGAGAACCTGGTTCAATTCCCGGTGTCGGCTCCTTGTGACCTTGGGCAAGACACTTTACCTCCCTGTGCCCCAGGCACCAAAAAATAGATTGTAAGTTCCTGTGCCTGCAAAATGTCTCTGTAAAAAGTGCTACGTAAAACTAGCAGCGCTATACAAGAACATGCTAAAAAAAATACCTGTGAACAAAATAGAACACACCTGAGCGCTAATCTGGATGTGCAAGGTATATTCAAATGAACCAAATGGGCATATATCCTAGTTGTGGGAAGGTATATAAGTCATTTGGTACTTGAAAAAAATAGTCATTCTCTCTCTTTCAAAAATTTATATTCCAGTGTCTGGATTGGTGAAATGCCACCTTTTGGTAGGACATGCTTAATGCCACTGATGTTACTTGAAAAAAACCTCTAGGCAGTGCTAATTTAACATGACAGTAAGCCTATGCAAATGGGAATATAATGGCTGTGGTTTTTGCATATCATTAACTTTGTGGATATGTGTTAATCTAATGGAAATTAAGTCGTTAATGATTTTGATTATGGCCCGTTATGAGCCCTGAGTTAGTGGACTTCTGTTGATTTGGCCTTGGTCGTTATCCAACCTCTTCCATATTTTAGCTCATCAACCCTTCATCTATGGGGTTTATGTGTCAATGCAATAGTTGAGCGATTTGGGGTAATTGCTGATGAAGTCATTTATATGCCAAAACATTGGTCTGTATAAGAGGTTTGTCTAATAAATATGAAGAAGTCTTGACAATTTCTAATACAAATGCAAAAGGACATCATAAGCAAGATGGTATCAAGATACCATATGTGCAATGGTATCAAGATAAGTCAATATGTACAAAATTAATTAAAAAAGTACCATATTAATCAAAGAGTTTGTAGCATTTTTATTAGCCTTGAAATTGTGTGGATTGCTGTTGAACAATATAAGAGAGGGAGTTGCTGTAGGAGAATGTCAGATAAGTCAAAAAGGCTTTAGGCATGAGGGAGCAGCAAAGACAAGTTGGGCAGAAAAATAGCTTTTCATCTTACAATGGAGATATCAGGAGAACATGAAAAAGAGAGATGAGGTAATCTTGCTAGTATTCCTTTTGCGGCTGCACATCTATTGAAAGCTATAATAATTATTTAGGGATGAAAGAAGCAATGATAATAGTGGTGATTAAAAGAATACAGTCCCATGTAATACCATCAAGCATAGAGAAGTTTAAATGAATATAGAGATTAAATAATTAATGCATGTAGTAAATGTACAATGTTATAATAACTACTACTAAGCTATTCATATTTTAATACCTTCCTAATAAAGTACATCACATATGTGGTACTTTATTGTTTGAACAATATATACCTGCAGAAAATATAGCTATAATAAGATTGATCATGTTAAACTGGATGAAATAGAAATGAACCGTAGATATTTCTGTTGTAAACATAGATTAATTGTCTGACAACAACATTTCAATAACAGAATTTGTTTTAGAGAATTAAAGATATGTTCTGTTATATTAAATCTACAGGGTCTTCTAAAGCAACAACATTTTTCTCAAAAAGGTGTAGATTCACTATAGGGTGATAAATGAATATATTTGGCTTTAGTAGTGTTTAACCACTTTATTTATCATTCTATTCACTATGTACGTAGTATATCTTTATTTATATAACGCCATTACTGTACATAGCACTTCACGGCAATAATACATGTTGACATAATATAAATAACAAATAATACAAATAACACATAATGGGAAGAAGCGCTTCAGACATAAAAGTAACATTTAGGAAAAGGAGCCCCTGCCCCGAAGAGCTTACAAGTAGGAAGAATGTACAGACACCGTAGCAAGAGCGATATCACAAGCATGAACCCTTTGAGCACTTCACGTCATTTGATTGCGACATCACTTTTGGCAAATAAGATGAGGCGTCCTCTTTAATTCTTCCTTTCGGTTTGCGTTTTGAGCTCCTCAGGAGCCAAGAACGCAATCTCCACTAGAACAATTAGCAAATGGTATATGACATAGCTAATACCCTGGGGTGCCTGACGCCATGACGTAGTTGTTACATCAAATTGCACCAAAAGGGTTAAAGAAGCAATACAGGTCTTTTTACCTTGATTACATGTTATTTTTTCTAACAGTGTATGTAAATGAGTATTCAAATGTATATAAAGGAGGAATTGAGGTCCAATAACTTATTCATAGGCTAATCACTAAACTCTGATGCCTAGTGATTTTAGACTACTGCAAAAACATACTATATAACCAATTTTTATCACCTACCCCTATCTTTTCTTGCTTATGAATATAATATTAACTATATAAATAATTAGGCAAGATATGACTAGCCAAGCTAGAAAAGGTGATATAAGTACATTAACAATGAACATATTAGTATATTAACCCTTTAAAACTCAGCTGGCCAGCTAGTCAACCTCAACACATGACTAGCTGGCCACTAGTGCTATTAAAGGATTAATATTTGCACATAGAGATGATATGCTTTTGTGTTTTATTTTTACAGTAGGGTGGTTACTGTATGTTGTATTTTAACAGCAACTCAATGCATTGGTAACTTTTTACCATAGGGTTATAATGTTTTTTTTTTAGAAACGTTATAACCCTATGGTAGAAAAATGTGATATCACTACTCACACACTCATACACTCTCACGCTAACACACTCTAACATACTCACACACACTCACACACTCTCACACACTCTCACACACACACACTCTCACACACTCACACTCTCACACACTCACACACTCACACACTCACACTCACACACACACACACACACACACACACACACACACACACACACACACACACACACACACACACACACACACACACACACACACACACACACACACAAATCTCTAATGCTGCTTATGGAGAAATATGAGCTCTTTTAATTTTTGTGATTTTTTTTACCCAGTGTGACAGCGTGAATGAACGTCACCAGCCATATACCTGGAAACCTTATGTTTAGGCTTGCAGTGCAGCAGTGATGAGGTTAAGTTGAGAAGGGCTGCTTAATTAGTCTGACCCCAGCTGCATAATCAAGGTGTTAAAACCCCAGGCTGTACACACATGCAGGAGAGCTGGTCAGGAGAGAGGTTTTGAAAGTACTGAGGAGATTGCTGCTATAAGGTCTGTTTGCAAAGTACATGTTTTATGAACTGTTGTGTCCTGCATGCTGAAGAGAAGCTGCTTTGTTTGCCATGCTGAAGAGAAACTGCTTTGTTTGCTATGCTGAAGAGAAGCTATTTTGTTTTGTGCGCTGTATGTTTTTTTAAAGCTAAATAAATAAGCCTTGTCAAGAGACCCCGTGTGTGTAGTTGCATGTACCCTGCAAAATATGGTGTCAGAAGTGCCGGGATTTTGAAAGGCCCCTGCAGTAAAAGGGCCACACACACACACAAGAATGAGAAAAATGGAAGAATTTTTAAAAGAGTTTCTGTGCCAGCAGACCCAACTACAAGCAGAGAGAGATGAAAGACTATTGCAGCAGCAGGCAGCACAGGATGAGCGGATGGCCAGGCTGCTGACCCAATTCCAGGGGTTTGCTAGTCCAGAACCTGCAAACAAACCCCTGGTTCTAATGAGGAAAATGGCTCTGAACGAGGATCCAGAGGCTTTCCTACTGACATTTGAAAGGGTTGCCGAAGCTCAGGGCTGGGCTGCAGATCGCTGGGCAACTGCTTTGGCCCGCTCCTCATAGGGGAAGCCCAGGCCTCATATCAGGGCCTCCCAGCAGATCAGGCAATGGACTACCGACAAGTAAAAGCCGCCATACTGGGTCGCTTAGGTCTAACCCAGGAGAGATATTACAATCAAAATGCTCGTAAGAGAGTGTTTCACCCAGGAGATCAGGTGATGTTGTTGTTACCCAGTTGTGAGAGCAAACTCCTAGCCAAATGGCAGGGCCCATTCGATGTACTCCACCGCACGGGTGATGTGGATTACGAGATCGCTCAACCAGGGTCCAGGAACGGTAAACAAATTTACCATATGAACTTGCTGAAACCCTGGAAGATGCAGCGGTCTCTATTCATCCACCAGGTGAAGGAGGAAACGGATTTGGGTCCTCAGCCCCCCGGGAGAACATCGTGGGTGACGATAAAATCCCAATGGGTAGACAGTTGTCCTCTGAACAAAAAGGGGACTTGTTAGAAATAATTACACAATTCCATGATGTTTTTTCTGATTTGCCAGGGCACACTAATTTAATTTCACATGTGATCGAGACAGCACCTGGGGTAAAAGTATGTTCCCGTCCTTATAGGTTGCCTGAGAGTCATAGGGCCCTGGTAGAGAAGGAGGTACAAGAAATGTTACACTTAGGAGTGATTGAGGAATCATGCAGTGAGTGGTGCAGTCCACTAGTTATGGTCCCTAAACCCGATGGGATTTTGTGTGGACCTCCGAAAGGTCAATGCGGTATCCAAGTTTGACGCATATCCAATGCCAAGGGTGGACGAGTTAATTGACGCCCTTGGTAATGCGGAATATATATCCACGCTGGACTTAACAAAATGATACTGGCAAATACCTTTAGAGGAAAAGTCCAAGTGCAAAACAGCCTTTGCCACTCCCATGGGTTTATACCAGTTTGTGACAATGCCATTTGGACTGCATGGAGCCCCAGCCACATTTCAGAGACTCATGGATAAAGTGCTGAGACCCCATAGGGCTTATGCCGGAGCCTACCTAGATGACATTGTCATTTATAGTAAACACTGGCGGGCCCATCTAATTAGGCTGAAAGCGTTCCTCAAATCTCTAAGAGAGGCAGGGCTCACAGCCAACCCTAAGAAATGTGCCTTAGGTAAGGCGGAAACCAAATACTTAGGGTATGCAGTGGGAGGTGGGAAAGTAAGGCCACTAGCCGACAAGGTAGTTGCCCTGGAAGAAGTTCTGACCCCCCAAACAAAAATGCAGGTATGCTCTCTGCTGGGTTTAGCAGGGTATTATCGGCGGTTCATCCCCAACTACTCGGAAGTTGCAGCCCCATTAACGGACCTCACAAAAAAATGTGCCCCTACACAAGTTTTATGGTCAAGGGAGTGTCAGAGAGCCTTTGAGGACATAAAAAGGTGTCTATCAGAGGGTCCCGTCCTTAGATGCCCAGACTTCAACAGGCCTTTTGTAGTGCAAACCGATGCATCAGAGATAGGGCAAGAGACAGTGTTGTCACAACAGTTTGAGGGAGTGGAATATCCGGTCCTTTTTCTGAGTAGGAAATTGTTCCAGAGGGAATAAAACTACTCAGTGATTGAGAAGGAGTGCCTCGCAGTAAAGTGGGCAATCGAGGCTTTGAGGCATTACCTGGCAGGAGTCTATTTTACTCTGGTGACGGACCATGCTCCATTAAAGTGGTTAAATAGTATGAAGGACTCCATTGCTAGATTGACCAGGTGGTATATGGCCCTCCAACCCTTCTCATTTGAGATTCAGCACATGCCTGGAAAAGAAAATGCTAATGCTGACTTATTTTCTAGAGAAGGGGTGGATGATCAGGCTTCAGCCGTGCGTGGCCCCAGCCACACACTAACAGGGGAGGAATGTGACAGGGTGAATGAACGTCCCCAGCCATATACCTGGAAAACCTATGTTTAGGCTTACAGTGCAGCAGTGACGAGGTTAAGTTGAGAAGGGCTGCTTAATTAGTCTGAACCCAGCTGCATAATCAAGGTGTTAAAACCCCAGGCTGTACACACATGCAGGAGAGCTTGTCTGGAGAGAGGTTTTGAAAGTACTGAGGAGATTGCTACTATAAGGTCTGTTTGCAAAGTACATGTTTTATGAACTGTTGTGTCCTACATGCTGAAGAGAAGATGCTTTATTTGCCATGCTGAAGAGAAACTGCTTTGTTTGCTAAGCTGAAGAGAAGCTATTTTGTTTTGTCTGCTGAAGAGAAGCTATTTTGTTTTTTGTGCTGTATGTTTTTTTAAGGCGAAATAAATAAGCCTTGTCAAGAGACCCCGCGTGTGTAGTTGCATGTACCCTGCAACACCCAGGATTGAAGCAGAGGGTCTCTGGAGTGGAACCCCATTAATTTCAGCTCCAAAGATCCCCTGCTTCTGGAATATTGAAACTCATTTATTAATAAAGAATGTTAAGTGAATGCTGCGATAATTCTAAAAATGATTGCCGCACTCCCTTTTTTTGTACTGTTTGCCAAATTTTAAGCCAACAACAATGACCCTTAGTGAATCTAGCCCATAGTCTTTATTTCAACCCCACTTCAGTGTTTTGGAGTTAATTTTTTTTAATTAGAAGCTAATGTCTTAAAGTCAATTAAGGTTTAATCGGGGGCATGGCCTGGAGCCTAACCAAGATGGATGTGCGAAGCTGAAGCGCCACAAAGAGGGATCATTAATCCATACCCATCCTGGTCCATAATTAGTCAGATTAATCAAAGTTATACAAACCTGAATAGCTAAAGAAGCAACACAAATTTTGGACCTTTTCCATATAATCTATAAATAAAATGGTGTTTTGGGGCCTAGCGGGTGGACTAGCAATTTGCAGGCCCGGAGCGGAGACCCATCAAAGACCTTAGGCCGCTGCCCTCTTCTGCCCTGGCTTTCCCTACCGGGTCCACCGGGGCAGACCACCATTAGTGCAAGTTCATAAGAGGAACCCAGAGGGCTGGAGGGAGAAAGGGGAAAAAATGGGGAAAAAAATGAGTAGCTGCCTCTCCAGCAACATTAACCTTCCAGCCAACTAGTCGACCAGAAATGCCACAGGAATACAGGGGTCCCTTGGGTATCCCTCTTCCCTACATCATATACACCTATGTGCGGCAGGCGCGGGGGGACCTGAGAGGGAGGGTCGAGCGGCCATTTTGCCCCTGAGCAGCACCGAAGTGATGCTGAAGCAGCTGTGGCTACCTTCAGAAAGAGGAGAATCAAACCCTTGCATGGTGGCTGGAGCCCTGAGGTGTTCCCCCTATGAAGCAGGATCCACCAACGACAGGCAAGAAGAGACACTGACATGAACCCCAGTTAGACCTTGGGGCAGGTGCTGTATCTGGAGCGGCCATCTTGCTGCCGTACCCCCAAGCAACCGCTGGTCGGTGCCGGCAATCTCCCACCTGGTGCATAGACTTGAGAGTGGAGAGTTCCCCCCTGGCGGACAAGACCGGCTCTATGGAGTGGGGGTGGTGTGCAGGCTGTGATCTGGACCCCGATCCGACACGGAGCGGGATGGCCACCACGGGCCTGTGAGGAGGAGTGGGCGGACGTAGCTGGGTGTGAGAAAGTGGCAGCCGTCTGGAGGGACCGTGAGTAGCCAACTGCCTCTGGGGGCTTGACTGAGTTGGGGTCGGCCTACATAAGAATGAGGGGGTCTGGGGCTGTGGCTCCCCCCCTTCCAAGGCCACCATTCCCCCCTTTCAGGCTAGTGACCCCCCCCTCCAGGTCCGCTGTTCCCCCCACCCCCTTCCAGGCTTTCCGGAGTCAGCGAGGAAGAAGGCATTAGAGGAGGGAGGTTTGTGCAGCTCCATCTGTCTGAAACCTGTCTCCTGCCCCTAGCAGAGGCCCAACTACCACGGCCACGAGGCTTTTCCAAGATGGCCATCGGATCCACAAGGAGGAGCCTCCATTGACAGGAGCTATCCCCAACCACCAGGTCAATAGTGAAGACGGAGTCAGAGAGGGCTCAAAATAAGTTTAAAAAAAGAAGCCATTCCCTCTTTTACATTTAAAGGGGAATTGCACAATTATTAATTACATTTTACGGGGAGGGCTGTTCAGGCACTGAGGAAAATGGACAGGCGCTAATGCAGCTCCATGACTCCTGCCACAAATTGCATAAAAATAAAATAACCATATAGTAGCAAAGATGTGCGCAGTCTCAATAGATCCCCTTGATTCACAATACGTGGTCTCCCTCTGCAGCTTTTACTCTCCCGTGATCAGCGGGGTAGATACGAAACATGCAAACAAAAAGAAAGCGCAAAAAGGGAAAAACACAATTAATAAAGATAGTAACCTTTATAATAAACTTAAAAATACATACTAAAAATCGTTTACATAAAATAAGGGTTCACATGAACCCACACTTCCACAATTGCAGAGTACTAGCGGGGATACCCTGAATCAAAGCCCCTAGGTCTAGTGATGTTGAAAAGTCCTGGGATAAGGCTGGATATTACCACAGCTTACATTGATTTCAAACAGGGACCGCACTCCATGCAAAGTAGGGGAAAACACCGCAGTCTCTCGAGCTCCCCTCGTCACGGCCGCTCTCCGCTGCGTGATGACGTCACCTCTGTTTTTTTTTATGCGTTTCGCGTCATATGACGCTTCTTCAGGACTATAACTAACCACTCCCATAGCTGCTCTTAAATAGGAAGACGGACAATTCCTCTGCCAATGGGAGGTGCCATAGGTGTGTTACAAACTTCCAATCAGTGTCTGCTACCAAAAAAACAATAAGCAATATACACTTCCTTATACCACAAACAATTGCTACAAACAATTATTGCCTAATTGAATTCCTTTTCTATTGAAAATCACTTTATATTAAAATTAACCCATAATAATAGTAATAATAATGAAATGTATATATATATTTACATGTCACCATGTGTCCGAATTCATAAAATTAATTCTACCATAAAAGTATTGAAAATTAATTTATAATATTGATAAATAATATAATGAAATATTGGCAAATTGTTTTATGGTACATATAACAACCACATAAAGTACAAATATCATAAACTCATGACAAACTATACAATGACAACAAAAATAAATAATCTTGACAAGACAAACATCACAAACTAGAATAGCTGTTAAAACATAAATACATTAAAAAATGAATGAATCTTACAGAGAAGCAGAAAAATAAATAAAGAGAAAATGAATTGAAATGCTGGAAAAAGATACACCAAATACATTATATAAACTTATAAAAGATATATGTATATGTTTACACTTATTTACGGGGAGCAATTGTTTTATTTAAGAAATTGGGTCAGTTCTACTAGCTCATTGAGCCCACCTGGTGATTTGCTCCCCAATGTAAATATCCAAAATTGCTCTCTTTGCAAGAGTTTTAGATCTCGATCTCCCCTTTTGGGGTCTATTGTCACTACTTCAATCCCCCTGAAATGTAATCCATTGCTTTTGCCTTGGTTAAAAAATGCTGGGATAGATGACTAATCTTTTTCCCTTTGTCAAGATTACTTTGTGCATTTTTAATCCCATTAATGTGTTCACCAATTCTGTTTTTTAGAGGCCTTATAGTTTTCCCCACATATCTTAGATTGCAGGGGCAATTTATTACATATATCACAAATTGGGTTTGGCAGTTGATAAAGTGTGTGATTAGGTGTTTTTTTTATCTCTAGAGTCAAAAATGTGTTTCTCTTGTGCCATATATGGACACCTCACACACCTCCCACATTTAAAGTTGCGCTGGGGTCTTTGAAGAAAATTCCCACCTATGGGTTGGGCCATTGTGTCTTTTTTGAGAGCACTCGGTACTAGTACATTTTTCAAATTTTGTGCTTTTCTAAAAACTATTTTTAGTTTGGTATTACTGTAAGTTGATTCTGTAAACTTGGGTCCATATGAAGGACTCCCCAGTGTTTTTGCATTATTCTCCTTATCTTCATTTCCTGATTACAAAACCCTGTAATAAACAGAGGTGTATCCCTATGTGAATCCCCATTGTCTATTGCAGTTACTTTGGTTTTGGGCTTTAGAAGTTATTCTCTAGGGTAATCTCTACTTAGCTCAATGGATTTATCTACCAATTGGGGATCATAGCCTTTTTCGATGAACCTCTTGGCCAATACTTGGGATTGCTCGTCAAAATCATCTAACCTTGAACAATTCCTACGAACCCTTAATAATTGGCCATATGGAATATTATTAAGCCATTGGCGCGAATGGTTACTTTGATAGTTGAGGTAGGAATTGACATCCACTTGTTTGAAAAAGGTTTTAATGATGATTTGACTGTCCACAATTTTTAAATTTAAATCCAAGAAGTTGATCTCACTACTGTTGTTTTCCCCACTTAACACAATATTTTTGGTGTTATTATTCAAATGGTTGATGAATCTATAAAGATCAAGTGTAAACCCTGCCCAAATAATCAATATGTCATTGATATATCTTCTATAATATATCAAATGTTGTCTAAATTCACTTGGAAACCAAATTAATTCTAGTTCCCACATCACCATAAAAAAAGAGGACTACTGGTTTACTGAAACATGTTCCCTACCTTAAAAGATTGTAGATACATGGGAACCCTCGGTCTGGGACTAAAGCCTCCTTATGCTTAAATCGCTCGCTGCAAACAGAGTTGCCCACACCACACATCTGGGTCAGAGGTGGGGTGGGGGGCTTTCTCCTGGGCCTTGGGGAAGATTGGGCCTGGGTTTCTGGTCACCAGGTTTCCTGTGCAATGGAAGCCACGGGTCCCGGGATTTGGGCCACTGGGAACCCAGGATCAAAGAAAATACTTAGAAATCATATGCATTAAGCTAAAGGTTATTGATAAAATATTTAAATGTATTAGATGTTGTAAATGTTCAAATACGACAGTTGCTTAGTTGACAATTAACACTGTTTGGTTATTAATAATTCATTCCAGATATGTTGAATCGGTATAGGTTTATCTTTTCTATACATAGGCATATTAAGTAAAGCCAGGAGGGAGCGTTGCTATTGACAGACAATCTGTCTGCTCCCTCACCAAGGAGATCCCCCAAATGGCTATATGCTCATCCTGCTAGCTAAATACAAGGCTTGCTAATGTTTAATGAGCGGACCCCCTCGAGGTTTGTTCAGAACTATGTGAACGATTGCTTCACTGGGCAGACCCCCTCGAGGTTTGTTAACTATGACATGAATGGATTGTTCACCATTGTTTGTTTCCCTTTCTCCTTTTTTGTTTCTTCCCTCTCCCCCCTCTCATCCCATCCCTTGCAACAGACTGAAACTCAACTCTAAGCCAGTCTTCCAATCCAAAACAACTCAACCTACGGACGTATAGAGAAACTCGGCAATCACAATGTCTAACCCCACACCAATAAAATTAATTACATTAAACGTTAAGGGTTTGAATTCAAATTTCAAGCGTAGATTGGCCCTGACAGAATTTAAGAGGCTGCGATGTGATATTTTGTTCTCACAGGAGACTCATTTTGATTCCTTGGATCCCCCAAACCCATTAAAATAAATATATCCCACAGCATTCTACTCCTCCTGTCGGAGCAAAAAGAGAGGAGTAGCAATTCTTATGAAAAAAGATATTCGAAGAGGCGGGTGGCTCTGGAGAGTGAGTATTGCTCCCCATTGGAGCTAAAATATTTTATTTGGTGACCTAAAATAGTGCACAAATCAGCTAACATGCCACTTTCCTCAATGACCAATTATTTGTCAATCTGTGAGGCTTTGGGGCAATCCAGACTTTGCTCCGGGTTTGACCTGTAGTGACTTCTCAATTTGGAAACAAGGAGGCTTTAATAGAATTAGCGATCTGGAAGTTAATAAGATTATCAAATAATTTGACCAAATAAGATCAGACAAAGATATCCCCCACTCTGAATTCTTTAGATACCTCCAGATCAGAGCATTTTATAATACATTTTCCCCCTACCCCCCATTAACCACATTCGAGAAGCTCTGTCTTATACAAACTGACACCCGTGGACTTGCATCTCAGATGTATAAGAGAGGTTATTGGTTCTGGGTCTGGGGAGCAACAAAAACGAACCTATATGAAGCAATGGGAGGCAGACCTGGGAGAGGAGCTAGAGGCAGAGGATTGGACGGCTATAGTTACAGCAGTGGCCAAGACATCGATATGCACGACATTGAAAGAGAACGCATATAAAGTTTTAATGAGGTGGTATCTGACCCCACTGAAATTATCTAGGTTCGTACCAGGATACTCCCGATTGTGCCCTAACCAATGTGGAGAGTCGGCGGACCTGTTACATATGCTGTGGTCGTGCCCTCGGATCACCCCTACAGTATGTGGGAGAAGATTAGAAATTGGATCCAGAGGATTTTTGACCTCACAATTCCCCCGGACCCTTGGCTGTTCCTTCTAAACAGACCAATGCCAGGTCTATCTAAAGCAGGTAATAAATGTATTGCTCATTTTGCAACGACAACTAGATATGACATTGAGCATTATGTTAACAACCCGAAATTCCATCTATTCCCAAGATTAGAAACATAATTTGGTTTGTGTGCCAGATGGAAAAATGAACGAGTCTGGTTAATGACACTGGCGTCAATTTTCTAAAAGTCTGGTCACCTTGCCTGGCCTAGACAGATATCCCAGGGGTTGAGATAAACGCAATTTGGCAGTGATAGTTTCAGATACGTTCTCGTTCGATAAGTGCATAAGTTAGAAACGTAGATAATAGTCAGAGAAGATTAGATAAGAGTGGATCTCGGACCAATAGTGTGTGACGCTTGTGCTCCCATGTACAAGTCAAGACAAGGAGAGGGACCTGATAGCAAGATGGGGAAGCTACAGGAGACTCAAGATAAGGGATTAGTTGCCACGCAGCTGGGGAGCAGTGCACGTAGTCATGTGAGCGACGCGTCCGGAGGAGCGGAGCCAAGCTCAGTTGCACGGCTAGGCCAGCTGCATGTGCGCGCATGCTCTGGCAGCAGAGAGGAGATGCGCACGCTCTCAGGCACCAACGCTGGGGGTGTGAGGTATGCCACTAGTGAGGATCAAGGAGGGGTGAGTCCAGAGCACAAGGTCACTATAGAATTACTACCTGGAGTACATCCAGCCTCCTTAAAGGCAGAGTGCCAGTAACTGAAGAGTGAAGCAATGCTAAATACAAAGTAAGGGTTCTTTAGTTAAATGCTTTGGCCAATATATTGTAAGCCTGCTACCACGTCAAAGTCAACCCTATTCAACAGGTCCTACACTACCCGCAACGGTAAACTAACCTCAGTAAAGAAAGGAGGAATGTCCCAGTCTTCCGGATATCAAAAGGAGGTGAGTAAAGGTCCCAGAGGATGTCCAGGCAGGAACAGCATGTGATGGCAGGCACAAGAAGCATAGAGTACTGGGGTAGTACTTAGCATGACCCAGGGCAGGTAGTAACCAACTGTTCTTTAAAGGGCAGCGGCAGCTGTTGATAATGAGAGTCAGAGTGAGGCTTACTTCCTGACAGGAGGAAGAGGGCAGGACTTGCCAGAAAGCAAGATAGTGTCGCTTACTTCAGTATGCTTGAAGTCACTTGCTGTAGAAAAGACAAGGCAGGGCGGAGTGGAGGTGCGGCCTCTGCGGAAGCAGGGAAGGGTTCAGAACACAGACAGACATCAGATAATCTTGACTCGCAGCTAGAGGGCGGCGATAAGCAATTCAACAGGTAAGGAGGGAAAACGCCACAGGGGGCGTGTTCCCCAATTCGTCACATAGTGTCACAGTAGACCTATCTCGCGAAACAGACTTGCTCAAATAGAGAGGTGCATGGCGGGGGAGCAGACCCGAGCTCATACCCTTCCCCCCTCCTCACATCCTTTTTATTTATTTTCACAGTTGACTTGGTATAGGTCTTTGTAACAGTTGTTAACCTTGACTCTTCATGGATTTCTTTAAGATAAACTGATTGTATAACCTGTCACTGTCAATACCCGACCTTGAAAAACCAATAAAAACTGAAGTTATTAAAAAAAAAAAGATATTCCTTTCCAAATCAAAGAAATTGATAGGGACCCATAGGGGAGATATATAATACTGGAAGGACTGCTAACAGGTTTATCAGTCACCATAATGAATATTACGTCCCAAACGATAGCCAAGCTGACTTTTTGAAGGAGACACTGGACCAGATGAACGGATTCACCTGAAACCCCCTAATAATTGCAGGAGCTTTTAAAATGATCCAGGTTCCCTGGGTGGACAGATCCAACCTGGGGGAATACTTCCACTCTTACACAACCTTCAAAAATGCAAAACAATTCAGACTAATAATGAAGGAATATTCACTAAGTGACCCATGGCACTCCACAAATCCAGGCCAAAGGGACTATACATTTTTCTCACCACCACACAACTCATATTCCAGGAAAGACCATATCCTGGTCTCACAAGATATTCTGCAGGGAGTGTCTCAAACAATGATAGGGCCTATCACATGGTCTGACCATGCCCTAGTCTCACTGATACATAAACCTCCATTTATAGTCTGAGAAGCAGACATTGGAGACTTAATGATTCCCTTCTGAACTAACCAGATGTTCAGGAAAGGATTACACAGGATCTAGAGGATTATTTCAATACTACAAAAGTTTAGCGGATTCCCACGCTACCCTATGGGAAGCACACAAGGCTACTATTAGAGGCACAATTATATCCTTAGCCTCCCACAAAAAAAGAATCAGGAATCGAGCTTACCTGGCTCTTACATATAAGATATCTCGATTAGAACATCAACACAAAAATAACCCTAGTTAAACAATATATAAAACACTTACAGAGGTAAGAACTGAATTAAAGCAGATCCAAATAGAGACAGAAAAGGCTAAAAATTGACTAAGCAACTATTATTTGATAAAGGGAATAAGGCAGATCGTCTATTAGCCAGCAAAATAAGGGGAGTTCAATCTCAAATTAATGCTATCAAAACAAAAAAAGGGATTACACATGATGCTGGCAAAGTACTGTAGCTGAAGAATTTCATGAGTTTTACTCAAAACTATATAATCTCAGGAGGGAAACTTTACCCCCTCCCCAGCTTTCCTATCCAAAATCGACAAATATTTAGAAAACGGCAACCTACCCAAGATATCTGAACCAGACCTACAGTAATTAGCCTTAATGCTAATATCACCAACATAGAATTAATTAAGTAATGAAAGAATTAAAAAACAACAAAGCCCTAGATCCGACGGGTATTCAAATTCTTACTATAAACAATTTATAAAAATTCTGTCCCCATAGTTGCTGGGGATGTTTAACTCATTCCTGGAAGTAAAAACAATTCCAGAACAAATGTGAAAAGCAGCACTAGCGATTCTACATAAAGAGGGCAAAGACCCTCTGAGTTATAGCAGCTATAGACCTATCTTCCTCCTCAACACTGATCTAAAAATCTATAGTAAATTTCTAGCCAATAGACTTCAACCGATAATCCATAAACTCATACATGTAGACCAGCTCGGCTTTGTTTCAGAGAGACAGGCTTCAGACAACCCCAGAAAAATAGTCAATATAATCGAACATATCAACGCCACCAAACCAAAAGCTATACTACTAAGCCTTAACGCTGAAAAGGCGTTTCATAGAATAAATTGGCAATTCCTTAATAAAACAATGGAGGCCTTCAGATTCAAGGGCTCATTCCTGACAGGTATACAAGCTCTATACAAATCCACAACAGCCACCTTGAAACTGCCAGAAGGGAATTTGAATAAAATCTAAATCTCGAGTGATACGAGATCACCACCCATCACTTTTATTCGCTCTCACCATTGAGCCTCTAGCTTGCACAATCAGAAATAACCCAAACATTCAAGGCCCTAGGATTGGCTCAGAAGTTTATAAATTGTTCCTCATAGCAGATTATATTATACTAGTCATTACAGACCCTTTAACGTACCTACGGTACCAAACCTACAAGCCTCCTTGACGGAGTTCGGGGTACTCTCTGGGTACAAGATACTGTAAGTGCCGAAAAATCTTAAGCTCTAAATCTCACATTATCCAAACATGAACTAAAATTATTACAACTACACTTCAACTATAAATGGAAAGATAATTCTATAAAATATCTGGGAATCCACCTAACCAATAACTATAAATCTCTGTATAGACACAACTATCAAGATAAAACCCAGATTAAAAAATTATAAAAGATCTGACAAGAACTATTTTCAGATCTCTTGGTTAGGTCGATTAACTTCTGTAAAAATGAATATTTTGCCAAGATTGCTGTATCATTTTCAGACATTGTCAGTCTCTATCCACCTTAAACAGTTGAAAGATTTACAAAATGCTATTTTTCAAATCATCTGGCAAAAAAAGAAAGCAAGCGTATCTAGGAAAATTATGACAGCCCCAAAGCTGGGTGGTGGATTGGCGGTCCCCGACATTAGAAAATACTATTATGCTTGCCACCTGAAACAAATAATATATTGGCACACCCCAGCTAAATCTTATTGTTGGGTGGATATAGAAACCACATTTTCAGATCCCGTCTCGCTCCCAGCCTTTCTTTGGGTAAACAAAAATAATGATAAAACGAGTGACAGACAGAGATACTTGGGAGTGATCAACTTCACCCTAAGTATTTGGTACTCCGCGAAATCTAAATATATATTGATTGCATCCCACTCTAGATTGGTGGCATTGTTCGATAATCCTGGATTTCCTCCTGGGATGGCATCCAGAGCATATGATATTTGAAGGGAGAGAGGGCTGTTAGATATTGGTAACATGGTAGTGAAGGATCAGGTCATCATGTTTGACTAACTATGTCTCAAACACGCTCTTCCAGAAAGCAAGCTTTTTAGATATCTTTAGGTTAGGCACTATCTCCTTTATACATGCCTATCTCTGATCTTCCCCCCCTCTACAAGATTTGAATCCATGTGCAGAAATAGGGGGTACCAGAAAGGGCAGATCTCTACTATTTATAATATCTGGAGGCCGTGTCCCCTTCCCCAGACCTTGTATATAAAGGGAGGTGGGAGAGGGAACTCCAAGTAGAAATAGACCAGGATGACTGGGATGAGATATGGGAGGCAGCCTCAAAAACCTTGATATGTACAGTTACCAAAGAAATGATCTATAAAATCCTCTTTATGTGGTACCTAGCACCCACCAGGTTACATAAGATTTCCCCAGGTTCCACAAATCTTTGCTGGAGAGGATGTCGTCAGGTGGGAGACATATCTCACATTTGGTGGTCCTGCTTTGCCCCCCCCGTCCATCCCATCCCTCATATTACACACTCTTTCACAAGATATGACAGATGATATTGTTAATACTCAGGTTATCGGTCCGGAAGTGAAAAGCAGACAGACCCGGACACCTCAAACGAGAATATAATATACTGTCGCGCCCCCTTTTATTCTCCAACATCTCCGCATTTTTCCGGGATTTTTTTCCGAATGCTACGCACTTCACCGGGTTCTCACCGGGTTCATGCCGCATTCATGCCACATTCTCAGCCGCGGTTCATGCACGGTTGACGCGCAGTTGATGCGTTTATTGACAGAAACACTCATGAAAGGGTAGAGCCCCTTCAAATTTCCTTGTGCTACAGAGATCCACTCCAGGTATATGAAGTCCATTTAAATCAGCAACATGATAATAGACCATAAGGGGTTAACACATATGATGAAAAGCAAATGAGTCTACTGACTCTCCCCTAGTATGGGAGCAGCCTGGCAACATACAGAGGGTTGACCCAGTAGGTTAAGTAACCTGCTAGGGACCCCTCAAATGTATAAATAGTGCACTAAAAGTGGCTGTTCCCCTGGGGTGCTTAAGAATAAGAAATAAACGTACTCAGTTCTTTCATTGGTCTGTTCCAGTTGGGGTGCTCCAGGCTTGTGAGCAATAAAGTAGCAGGATATCCTCTCCATAGGAAAGTAATCAGCGGGCACTGCTTGGACAAAAAATGGCAAGAAGGCTGGACTGTGCAAAAAATATAAAAGCCTTTATTTGTTCCCGGCAAACATGGATAAAAAAGGGGAGAAGGAGTCCCCCCTCAGCGCTCTGACGCATTTTGTCCACACAGGGACTTTGTCAAAGAGTGCTTTCACTCGTGTTGCATTATCCTGATATAGAAATCAAAGCATGAAGTGACGTCACACTACTCACTCAGTTGTCCCGCTAACTGAGTGAGTAGTGTGATGTCACTTCCTGTTTTGATTTCTATATCAGGATAATGCAACACGAGTGAAAGCACTCTTTGACAAAGTCCCTGTGCGGACGAAACGCGTCAGAGCGCTGAGGGGGGACTCCTTCTCCCCTTTTTTATCCATGTTATCCGGGATCCAATAAAGGCTTTTATATTTTTTGCACAGTCCAGCCTTCTTGCCATTTTTTGTCCAAGCAGTGCCCGTTGATTACTTTCCTATGGAGAGGATATCCTGATGCGTTTTTTGAGAATGGTTCGGATTTAATAGGTTGCACTTCTTCGCGTGTCCGCCAGATGGCAGATATTCATGAATTGTAATGCGCATGCGCTTCAGTAATGTGTCGACTTGCAGGTGTTTCGTTTAAAAAAGATACCACAGTGGTCTATTGTAAATTGGCCTTGGGACTGAAGGAAGACTGTATCAATTTAGGCTTTTCATATTAAAGAAAGACAAACACCAATTTCTGTTATTCTCCAGAGTCCCGCCGCCATGAGTGTTCAAGTGCAGCCCGTGTTCCAAAAACCCGACAGAACATACGCATATTTAATATGGGCTGCGATTAATGCAACAGATGATAAGATGGCAACAGTTGTTCAAATTTATCAGTATTTTATCGAAAACTATGACTTTTACAAATTTTCGCCAGCTCCTCATGTGTGGAAGCGTGCAATAAGGAAAAGGTTATGTAGCGATCCATGTTTTTATCGTATTGATCCCGAATTTATTGGAGGGTATTGGTGTGTATCACCGGGTTTTTCCTGTATCTATGATCATGCAGATGGCAAAAGGCGAAAGGTTGTGTTAAAACCAACTAAGAAACGACAGTCGCTGGCAAGCAATGCACCAGCAACGGCTTCCAATAACGGTCCGACCGTCAGTGACAACCCTTGCTGTCTGTCCAATCACGGATACCTGCAGCCTGAGCCGTATAGTTCTGAGCAAGCTTGCATGTACCTAAGCGATTTCCAGCCTCATCAGCTGACTACAGGTGTAGTAGTCCCTGTCAACGACGTGTATGATCAAGAATACTGGACTGGCAGTTGCCCGGCGCCAGCTGATTGGGAAATTCTATTGTGAGTAATGTTGCCGTATTTTATTCTGTTTTTTTTATTTTGAAAATATCAATATCAGTGCGATTCAAAAGTCAAGCGATTCTCCTGTAAGCAATATCATTGGCTGAGCGGCTTCTACAGTAGATACTGCACAATTGGTGAAAAGCTAGGTGCATGCGCATTGGAAACATCTTGAAACGCATATGCGTGTCATCACATCGACGGTAGGCGCATGCGCATGTGAACAGGAGACGCCCCCCGAGAAAATTATTGGTGGGACTGACTGGGAACTTCTTTGGGGGACTGACCATCACAGTAAAACTTTTATTTATTTTTTCCTCAGAAAAGAAAACTTTGTCATCTGATGGATATGGATGGATAATATCGCTTCGTGTAACAATGCCTGCACATTGCAGAATCGGATTTAAAAAACCACGTACCGGAGTCTACAGTTTATTGGCCGTTGTTATTGATTAGGATAGAATACCAGAAACAGTATGCTGATGTTTTCAGACCGTACTGTATACAATGTTTTTTTTATATACTGTATACTGTATAATAAACCCGAGAAAATAAAAAGTATGCATTTATTCTACATGTATTACAGTACATATGTGTCTTCTATACCAGTACATACAGTATGTGTCTTGTATTTTTTTTTAATACTCTTGTGATGTACAGTACTGAGCATGCCTACAGTATACAGTACATATGCCTGGACAGTAGTGTACATTCTAGAAACACTGTATTTTGTTACAGTATCAAAGGAGCCCATGGAACAATTTAAAACAAATCAACATTTTCTTTTATTGGTGGAATAAGTACAAAAACATTTATTTACAAATACTGTACAATGTAAAAACATTTTAATTGCACAGCAATTCAAAACATCAACAGGTTTACTGCTAGCTAAAACATTTATGTACAGAAAGTAAAAATATTTACAGTCAGTCAGTATGGTTTACAGTCACATGTTGTTATTAAAAAAAATTCTTTATTCATAAAATATACAAAACGCAACATCTCCTTCATTAAAGTACAGCAAGTCAAAACATTTACAGTAGGATGGTGTGCAGAGCGGTCAGTCAGGCCTGCACAACTCCAGTCCTCGAGGGCCGCAAACAGGCCCGGTTTTCAGGGTAACCTCATGCAAATTCATACCCCACCAGATTGTCCTTCCATGGCCGATGCCTTGCATGATGCAAAATGCCATTAATGCAGTCTCGAACGCCTTTCATTAAAAGATCTGTAATTGAAAAAAAGCGCCGCAATTCCTCCAGAATAGTCTTTCTTAAATTGTCAGGAAGCGCCTTTTTTTCGCGATTTCCTTCATAGTTCACTTTGAAGGCCCACTTGCAGTACATCAAGTAGGACACGTGGTGCTTAAAAAGTAACAAGGCATACTTGTGGGGTACACCAGCACTCATCACCCTATACTTCTCCCTGAGTGCCGGTGGCAGATTGCGCAGGATGACGTCGGGCACCGTATCGATGCAAGCGAATGTAGGTTGGGTTCTGGAAGCGGGTGTTCTTCTGTGAGCGGTTGTGCTTGTGGCGGCAGGCGAGGATAGGTTGTCTGGGAGGAAGCTTTCCTCCTGTCTTGTTCGCCGTGTTGTCTCCTGGCGTGGTCTTGACGGGGTTGTCATGTTATACTCTTCCTCAACGGCATACATGTACACAAATTCTTCTGGTGGAGGGGGTGTGCTTGGTGATAGAAGGTGGTCGAAGGTCCCATTCATCACATCCATGCCACCCTCCTGCTCCGGCGTCAGGGATACAGGGACATGAACACCGAGCAAATTATGTATCCCCGCTATGTCAGTCTCTATCTTCTCCATCCGTTGATCCATCTTCTGCATCCGTTGATCCATATTTAGCATCCGTTGATCCATATTTAGCATGGTCTCCAGAAGCAGATCTATCTTTGCCAGCACAATAGAGTTCCCGGGGATATCCACACTTATCCCATTCAGCATCCGGTCTAACGAGCTGCTTCTTGTTCATGGCGTGCTGTGGACATCTGGGTGGATGGGTGCTTTATGCATGGCGACGAGGTACAGGTGTTGAAAGTGGGCGTACTCAAATGTGAGTCATTAACGTATAAATGCACCATCCATTTATTGGATTCACTGCACATTGAATACATATCGACTAAACATCGAATATACATTCTTGTGTTTGTATTTCTTTCTACTTGCAGCAATGCCTGTTAAAAAGATTTCAAAGGATCTCAGCATGAGAATTAAGGAGATGTACACGAGCGGACACCGAATTGCAGATATCCAACGCTGGTTAGCTGCTTCTGGCCTCGTTGTGCCATCAACCACCGTGTGCTATCATGCACACGGAAAAACCAGACAACGCACGAGGACACCAACGGTAACTACCACATAAGCATATTTATATAACTATATAATACAGTATATCTATCATTTTTATATTTCTGCATATTAATAGAACAATATATTGTGTACTGTAGATCTACTGTATCTAATATTTTAGTTATTTCGGTATATTTATATAACAGTATATATATTTTTTATATTGCTGCATATTAATAGAACAATATATTGTGTACTGTAGATCTACTGTATCTAATATTTTAGTTATTTCGGTTTATTTATATAACAACAGTATATATATTTTTTATATTGCTGCATATTAATAGAACATTATATTGTGTACTATAGATCTACTGTATCTAATATTTTAGTTATTTCGGTATATTTATATAACAACAGTATTTGTATATTTTTTATATTGCTGCATATTAATAGAACAATATCTCATTGTATACTATTTTTACACCAAAGGATGTGCTGTGCTTGTGGCCTACTGCGCTGTAACTTATCGGATTGTTTTTCTGTACTTTGTAGGGAGACAACTCTTCTGGTCGACAAAGTAAGTGAGGAGAATGATGAGAAGAGTGCATTAAGGGTCAAATACACTCTGCAGGAAAATCACAATCTCACTGTATCCGAGACCAGCATAAAGAAGATGAGACGCAGAATTGGATGGAAATATGGACATGTGAGGTTGGTACTGGACAGTTCAGGAGGTAAATGTGTTGTTTAAGAAACTGTACTGTACCTCTAAAATTATTTCTTCCTTGTCATTACAGAGCGTACCCCATGATAAGGGACGTTAACAAAATCAAGAGAGTGGTCCAGGCCAAGGCATGGATCGACAGTGGAGACACTTTCCAGGATTGCATCTTCACTGACGAGTTTACTGTATCGCTGGCGAGATTTGCCACCTTTGCATTCCACAAAAAAGGTCGCATATCTATGAAGCCACGTCCAAAACACCCAGTGAAGATGCATGTGTGGGGTGCCATCTCTAGGCGTGGACCAGGATGCATTGTCATCTTTCAAGGTAAAATATATAAAATATAATTTTGCCTTATGCACCGTACTGTACTAGTGTGCAGTTTTTTGAGCACTTTTCTTTTCTTGTTATAGGAATCATGAATAAAGCTTTCTTCCAAGACAAAATTGTGCCTGAGATTGTGGAATACATAACACGTGAGTTCCCGGATGGTCACCGTTTCTACCAGGACAACGATCCGAAGCACACCGCGTCAACAGCGCATATCCTTGAGCGCGGTATCAACTGGGTGAAGACGCCAGCGTAGTAAGTGCGGTAACCGTGTCTCATTTTTTCCCCACTGTTTTTACTGTGTACTGTATCTCTTAAACTAATTGTCCTTTTTTTCCAATGACAGATCGCCAGACTTCAATCCGATCTAAATGGTCTGGCATCAGCTGAAGGACCATATCCGAAAAGTCGTGAAACCCTCCAAAAAGGATGAGTTGGTGAAAGGCATACTGAGTTTTTGGAACGATGTACTCACCGTGGAACGATGCAATAAATATATTGACCATATTGCGACTGTGTTGCCCATTGTGATCGTTCGTAATGGACAAGCATCAGGAAGGTTGTATGGTATACTGAAGTACTGTGCTGTAGTATTGAAAGTACAGTATGATACAGGTAAGTATGGAACAGATTTTTTCTTTCCTAGTAGTCAGAGTATACAGTAGTTCCAGTATAGACTAGTTTGACAGTACTACGGTAACTGCCTACTGTAGTCCAATATGGAGTACTGTAGCTACAGTATACAGTACACAATGCCATAATACAGTATGCACCTACAGTACAGTAACCACTCAATTTGTTTCTTTCCAGAGAGAGCAGCACCAGCCACCTGGTTACAAAGTATTTAACAATAGTCACAGTATACAGTAGTTCCAGTATAGACTTGTTTAACAGTACTACACAGCACACAATGCCTTAATACAGTATGCACATAACTGCACTAATTTTTTTTCATTATTCATGATTATTTTTATATATTTTTTTTGTTCCTGATAAAATAAAATAAATATTTATTTACATTCTTGATAATCAGAATCATTGACAACATCTCCCCCCCCCCCACACACCTACAGTACACCAAAGAAAAAGAATAAATGACAAAACAACATGAATCAGTTAATGGTTTTTTTAACTCTAATTCTCACAATGCTGTGCAAATCAGATTTACATATCAAATTCGAGAAGGGATTTTTCCAAAGCGTTACCGTAAACAAAGCCTCAAAAAGTTGGAGGGCGGTGGGGGGGGGGGGGTTGGGTGAGTCATGCGCAGTAATCAGCTAGCTCCCATCTCAAAGAGGATTACACGCAGGCGCAGTGAGGTGACGCTTGGCTAGGGACGGATTATAAACACAATGACAAGCTTCAGAAAATGAATGACTCTGTAGAGGTGTCTGTCAATAAGAGTTTCAAATCCTTGAGCGAGCCTTGTGTGTGTGCGTGGGGGAGGGGGGTACAGGGTACAACTGCATGAAGTTCAAAGATAATGACATACTGTAATTTGAAAAGGCAGTTTATCATAATAATATGATCCCTACACCCCCAAATACAGTACATTAAAAGCACACAAATCAACCATGTGCAGTCAAATGCACAGGGTCGCAGTCAAAAGCTACTGTACAGCACAGATTGAATATCGTAATATCAAGATGGTTTTTGCAGGCTTGTGGAGAAAATAAAAATAAAAAATGAGGAGAATTTTTTTTTTGGTCACTCACTCAAGCAAGCAGTGGTGGGTGAAGTTACAGACGCATGCGCAGTAATCATCTGGAATGTGATTGAAACCAGAAAGACACATGTTCAAAGGAATGGTGTGGGAGAGATGTACTGCATTGTAGAGAAGATAAGAAGTTGAAATACCCTGCAGTGCAGTAAATTATCCTGTGCGTGCGCGGGGTCGAGCGAGGGGAGAGCGCTGTACTGTATATGCCGAAATGTGACACTGTTACAGCACATGCCACACGCCTATGCGTTTCAACAATTTTCAAATGAGACATATAGTACAGCACTGCACATGCATGTATAAATATGCAAATTTACAATTATTGCGCGCACACTCGCAGACTGTGTACTGACGCACAGTAGGTTGAACTGCAAAAGTATTAGACTTTGAAGACAACAGCTTGCGAATGCCCCCCTGAGTTTTTAGACGGTATTGCAGTATTGCAGACAGCGAGAATAAAATGCTAATATCACGAGCGCTAAAATAACGCAATTCACTCCGGACCAAAAAAAACGAATCTGACCGAGATTATCAGAGCGCCGCGGATCCAGCCGCATTAGGATAAAGGCGGCCGCCACTGTATGTAAGTGGGTCAACCATGATAGTCCAGATAATATATTTCATGTTCCGGTCTTGATGTCGTAAACAAATAATTACAAGAATGTAAATGTATTGTGTATCCTCTGTTTAATATAAGCACAAGTGGTACAAGTAAAGTGTAATGTTTATTTGCTAACCTTCCCCTCCTCTTTTCTTTCTGTATCCCATGTATTAAACACTGATATAAAAAGAAAGTTTAAAAAAAATAATGTTTATTCAGAATAAAGTTTATTAATTGTCTTCATGAAATCAAAAATAAACACTTTCAATATAAACAATAAAATAATCTGTTTACTTCTTATGAAAATATAGATGGGATTATTATAACAGATGCCAGCTAATTAAAAAGTTCTGCATTGCAGATTGAAAAGCAGCTTTATTATAACATCATTTCATTTTATTTTTGTCACACGTGTAGGATGTAATCAAATACTGCAATGATTTAATTTTGAACCTTCAACGTTTAAAATAAAATGCGTTAAAGGTTACTGACTACTTGGCAGCACTTATCTACAGTATTCACATTTTTAGAGCTGAATATCTATTTAATCCTTTATTTGAGCGTTTCCTATACATTAACTGACTCATTGACTGGTTACTGTATTATGACAATTTAGTAGGCCAAGGCATTAACATTTATAGGTGTTGGAGTAGAGCACAGGCTGTGATATGTTAGTTCGGAGAATGAGATGAAAAGTTATAATAGCAAGTGTTGATATTTGTGCTTGACTCCTGAATTATGGTAGAGGTTTACCTAAGTGTAAAAATACTATAACAAAAAACAAAGACGCCCAAAGCTACATCCAATATGACAAAAATATACAGTGGAATACCTATATATCTTTTGAAAAAATGGTCATTTAGTTAAACCCTTTGGCTGAAGCATTTTAAGCCAGCAAGCCACTTCAAGACATGACCAAATATTGCAGGTCCTAACACTAACTGATTAAAAGTCTTAATTACCTCTATAGTTAGAGGAAGAATGATCGCAATTGATTTGTCACTGTCAGGAGCCGGGTGCCACGCACCTTTACCCGCAGGCGCACAGCCCTCCTACCTGCTCTGATGGCCGCTGATGGGGCTCAGGACTCACGTGCTCTCACGCGCACTCCTGCTTCCTCTGCGCATGCGCGCGGCTCAACCTCGCACCGGACGGCATTCCCACGCAGGCGCACGCAAGGCTAAGGTCACAGCAGGAGCTCCCGCCTCTGGATCGCAGCGCACACTCCCTGTGCAAGGCGCACGTGTGTGACGCAGGCGCCACGTAGCCGAGCTCCATGGCAACAGGCACTGATTGCCCTCTGCACCCTCACCTGGCTTCCTTACCTTAGCCTATCACTGGCTCCACACTGACACTCCCACGGTCCCGCTTCCTGCTCGGATTGGAACCTATTTAGGCTCAGCGGTGCCACTGGCACATTGGCTGAGCATAAGCTTCCTGTTCCTGTGCTTGCCTCTCTTGTCTCCTAGATATCCTCCCTTGTGTTGTTTGATCTCCTGTGTACCAATCTTGGCTTGTCTTTGGACCACCGCTTCTCTGGAACCCCGACCTTGGCTATCCTCGACCCTCCGCAACTCTCCTAACCTGAACTCGGCTCTCGGACCTCGACCATTCTACCTTCTCCTGCACTGACCTCAGCGACTAGTACTCCAATGTTCCAGACTTCTCCTACCCTCACCTCGGCAAGTATTACGACTATTCTGCTCTCCCTGCTCCTGTCCCGGCGAGATCATCTACGCACACTCCAGACCGGATCCCTGTACCTCTCGGTGGTGTTTTCTCTATTCCCACCTCAGTACCGAGGGTCTCGTCTAGTTTGTGGTGGGCACAGCATGACAGTCACACAGCCAGCTGCATGTCAAAGAAAGAACTGCTTACTTGGAAAGTGGGGAGGAGTGAGCTTAAACCCTGGGAGGGAGAAGCCACTAACCTCCAAAACAGCTGAGACCAGCTGGGCATGCCCCGTAGCACTCCAATTGACACACACACACACACACACACACACACACATATATATATACAAGAAACCTCCACCGTATTGTGCATATAACAAATAAAAAATCACTTGTGAGCACATTCACATGTCCTAGGTAGGTCTGCAACCCTGCCTTTCACCATTATTCCCAGCATAGCGTTCTTCCACTGCAGCAGGGGATTCTGGGAAATTACATGCAAATGAGCACACAATATGTCACGTTTTGTCTGAAAAACCATTGTTACATGGAGCCCATATAAGCTAATGCTCGCTGTTAACACAGCTTTAAAGCACAGCATGGGAATCAAATGCAAAGCCAGAGAAACCATTCACAGACAATGAATGCAATACGGTGGAGTTTTCTTGTTGCCTTTATAACCATAACTTAAAACGTGATGGTAAACCCTACAGTCTTGAAAATGCAAAGCCAGCAGTACAACCAACTTCACACTGGTGATACCCATTAAGGTTGAAACGTGTCTGTGAATGGTTTCTCTGGCCTTGCATCTGATTCTCATGCTGTGCTTTAAAGCTGTGTTAACCCGATATCCCTACTTCAGCACAGGTGGCTCAATCAGTAGCTCGGTTACATAGTTACATAGTAGATGAGGTTGAAAAAAGACATAGGTCCATCAAGTTCAACCTATGCCAAATCTAGACAACAATACTTTATCCTATATCTATACTTACTTATTGATCCAGAAGTTGAAGTGTGTCAAGTTATTATGGTACTCATTCACTAAATGATAGTGATATATTAATGCCTTACATGTTAAAGCAGGACCACATTATTTTCCCTGCATTACTATTGTATTTCCATCTGTGAGTATACGCTAAAATAATGAGTAAATAGTTGCATGCCATAAAAAGAATCAAGAATGCCGAAAAAACACTTTAAAAGAAATGGGTGCAATAGAAGAGGTGTGCCTGAAAGTTAAAATTAGAGAAGCGCAAACCAGGTGAAATGTGTCCTTTTTGAAACCTAATCAGCGTTTGCAAGCAATTCAGCAAGCATTAAGTCAAAGTGCATTGTAAATTCAGTACATACAGTATGCCAATTTGCAAAATTCTCAAAAAATGTCTAGATTTGCATGCAATCATATTAAAAACAATAGCTTAATGTAAGACTATAGACAGAGCCACATGCCATGTTTCACTCACTGAGACAATTTTTATCTAAAACCTTCTGAAATTTCAAAATCTAGCACTAGTTGTGAAACATTATTAGCACATTACATCTTGCAAGGAAGTGAAATAAAAATGTAAAAAAAGGACAAAGTTCCCAAATCGATACTCAGAATGTTGTCAGAAAAATCTAGGCTAATCGAGACTCAATATCTGCAATCATCTTTACATATATTCGCCAACTTACAGTAAGTGTTTCTTCTTATCAGAAATATCTTCTGGCAATTGATTTTCAATGTGATTAGCCTAGCTGTACAGTAGTTTGTCATATATTAAATATAGTAAATAGGTACTTGATGAATTTAAAAGCAAGACCATAAAACTTAAAACGTTCCATCCCAACGGCTTGCACCACAGGACACAGCAATGAAGCGACAAAGCTAATGCAGCCTCTCAATCTTGCCATCTATGAATAAAAACTGAAAAACATTGTGATATTGGAAACCATCATGGAAACACAGAGATCAATTTTCATTGCTGAAAGAAGAGGGTTCTCAGAAGCTGTCATATTTGCAAACTTTCAGTTATTCACTTAGTTCATAAAGTGTGTGGGATGTCTGAGAAAATAATGTGTTTGGCAATTCTGTGTGCATATTCTTCCTGTATTTCTGAAACATATACCTGTATGCTAATAAGAAATCATACATAAGAGTAACAGCTAAATGTAATTAAGAGGTTACTGGTGTTTTTATGGTTGCGCATCAGCCTTTACATGTTGGTGAAGAAGAAGACAAAGAGGACAATTTTTATTCTGGCAGGGGTAAGAAAATATTTATTAATTTAATTTGTATTTGACTGTATTGTATACTATATTTAAATGGACAAAAGTGCTAGTAGTCATATTTGACTACTAGGGCATTTGTCCATTCTTTTGTGGGGGTGGGTTGTTGAGGGTAGAGGGTTTGAGGGTTGAGGGTTGAGGGTTGAGGGTGAAGGGGGTAGTTTCCCCGGGGCGGGAGGTTAGGCCTCTCAATTGGGTAGTGGGAGGGGTTAACCCCCTCATTACCTTAGCGGTAGTAATCATTAAGGTAATTAAGGGATTAACACCTTCCGCAATCCTCATGGTAGGCCTACCCCCCCCCCCCGTCCTGGGGAAACTACCCCCTTTACCCACCCCTTCTACCCTCAACAAACTATTTACTTTAGTTTAACCCCTTCATTAACTTAGCGGCTAGCCACTAAGGTAATGAAGCTGCTTTTATTTTATTTTAATTACATAGTATTGAAGCAGGGAGTCTCTGGAGCGGAACGCATTCATTTCAGCCCCGGGACCCCTGCTTCCCGAAATACCGCCCCGGGTATGGGGTGCTGGTATCTCTCAAAGTTTAATTCTCCCACGTGACCAGGACATTTAAATTTGATGGAGATACCGGCACCTGTAACCCGGGCAGCAGGTAGACCCCATGGCTGAAATGAATGCGGTTCAACTCCGGAGACCCCCTGTTTCAATAATGTTATTAAAATAAAAGCAGCGCGGCGTGTTCAGGATGCCAACAGGAATGGCTGTGTGAGACAGGAGCTCTGCAGACCATACTAACTAAACAAGACTAAAAGTGCCTTTCCCCCCAACCCCCAGACCCCAAAATACTTACTAAAGCTGCCCGAACAAGCAGGCATGGCAGCTAAGCAAAAATCACAACCTGCACAATGGGTGATGAAATTCTTTTCCCCCTCACAAAAGAACGCTGAGGCGGCCGACAAATCCCAAGATGGCGCCGGCTCCACGACCGCACGAGGTGCAAGGCCACAGGCCCCGGAGCGCGATCGGGGAGAGGACACTCATAACCCAGAGACAACCCTCACCCGAGCATACATGCAGGACATGATGAAGGGTATGCTGGATAACCTACACGTCTCCATCCAGAGTGACCTGCGCACAGTAGTAGCGGAGTTACGCCAGGACATTAATGGCCTAACGGAACGCACGACCGCCCTGGAAATCAAAATGGGGGAAACACACCAGGCACAAACGGTCGCAGAGGACGAGATATTCAAGTTGGGACTGGAGGTTAGTAACCTGAAGGACACACTAGAAGATCACAAAAATCGTGATAGAAGACAGAATGTCAGGTTAAGAGGCATCCCTGAATCTGTTCTCCCCGGCCAGCTGCAGACATACCTCACCGACCTCTTTGCATCACTGTGCGATGACCTCGACGTGAAAGACCTGGAGATGGACAGGGCCCACCGCACCCTGGGACCGCGCTCAGATGACCCGAACAAAACGAGAGACGTCATAGCGCGCCTCCACTGATATACGGTCAAAGAAAAAATAATGAGGGCCAGCAGGGCGAAGGAGCCTATCACATTCCGGGATGACCATCTCCAGGTCTACAATGACCTATCAAAGCTCACTGTCGACAAACGGCGGGAACTACAGCCATTAACCAAACTGATGAGGGAACAAGGAATAAAATATAAATGGGGCTTCCCTTTCAAATTAATGGTAAACCGAAAAGGAAAATTCCACACAATAAGGCACCCCACAGAGATGACCCGCTTGGCCAAAGCTATAGGCCTTGACCCCCCTCCAGCATGGGAATCGGACACATCCGGGGCCCACAGCAGGGACATTGAAGAACCAACGGTCAGGGCATCACAACGGCTAGCTGGACAAAAGCAACAACAGGCACGAAGATAAAGATGCAACGGTCAGGGCATCACAACGGCTAGCTGGACAAAAGCAACAACAGGCACGAAGATAAAGATGCCAAAACTTACCTGTGTTACCTTGATCCCAGTTGACAGTTTCTCCCCAGCAAAGCTCTACCCTGCCATGTTGACGGCGGGCGCCCCATGAATCCAGAAAAATCCAGCTGAAACAGATGCAACCCAGGACTATAGTGAACCTACGGAAGCAAGAAACCAGAAGCAAGCCTGCAAAAGGCCCCCACCGTTCCCAGATCGGCACCCAAAGGAACGCGGAACGAAGATGGCCGCCACCACACCCAGGATTTCCCCGGGGCCCAGAAACAGCTACATGAAGCCGGCTCGTGGGGGGGATCGGAAGGAGGAAGAAGTAACCCTTCTGACATGCGAGAGAGGAGAGCGGCTGGGAAAGAGCTGTTGCCTGCCCCCCCATGATATCTTTCCTCCCCCTCCCTGTCTCTTCCCTCCGCCATCCGCGGGGGGAGGACTCCCTGGGAGGATTAAGAGCAAAAGCTGCGGCGTAAGCACCTCCTGAGGTACATGACCGAAAGGTGGAGACCGCGGACAGTCTCCTCATCTTAACCGTGAGTACAGCGCCCCGTAAGACTAGTCTCCAGACATTAAAAGAGACAAGCGCTTAGCGCGAGACTGCGGGCCTGCAAAATGGCAAAGCTCTCTGTTACACCCCATTATCAACACTGTGGGGTCCCGGGCCAAGCCTACTATTTGCCTGTCCACCAATGTTCGGACCAGACCAAAAGGGGCCCCAGATCTCAGAACTGCTGTAACAAAAATAACAAATGTGAACAAAGTTGACCCCCTTTGTGTACTCATGTTCCCCCTATACCCCCTCCCCCCCTCCCTCATGTTTCGTAGGAAACTGTGCCCGTTAAGGGGCTCACATGTCGAGCAATGTTGATGATACTGTTGTATTTCACCTGAAGTGTCTGTTATAAAGGCTGCAGCAGACTGTTTATCCCATAAAACTCTTAAAAACAACATCAAGACCACTAAAATAAGCTGTCTCCAGCGACATAAAGCCTAAACAACGAAGGTGCCCACCCACCCCCTTCCCTTCCCATCCCATCCCCTTCTTCCAGCACCCCCACCTCCCTCCCGCTCCCCCTCCCTTCCTGGGAATGACGACGGAAAAAAAAGAGGAGCGCGGCCAAGAGGCCCATAAAGTGTCTAAAACAAATGCCTGTCACTACACGTGTAATGTCTAAGATGTACTGTTATAATTGGAACTACCGTTCGACAAGAGATCTAAATATAACCTAACAGGCATACGACACCGCTCACCTCCCCGATCGATAAAAAACAATAGAGGGAACCACCTTTACGTACACCCCCACCAGGATATGCAGCCCCCCACCCCCACTCCCTTCCCCCCCCCAACACAAAACAACCCTCCAAAAGTAACACGCAGAACCCTGGTAGCAGAGTGTTCAGGAGAAGGCAACAAGGCCTGCCCAGAACACATAGCAGAATCCAGATACCTAAGTAAATAGTCCAGTCCCATATGACATCAAAATGCCACATGACCCTCCCTGAGAAAGACCTACCCCGAGGAATAGAATGTACAAAACTATCAAACGCTGTCATTAGCTAAAGAGCCCAAGGTTGAATGCAAAAGATGGCAGGATGCTGAAAAGGTCCCCCCACCTCCCAATTACCCAGCACCACTTCCCCCCCCCTGCCCCCCTCGGTGGGGCGGTGGGCCCTTCTTAGCAGGCCACATTATCCCCCAAAAGGAGCTCACATCCCCCTTCCAAAGAACAAATAAACCAAGACACCACGACTCCCCAAAAACCAAAAGCAAGATCTCTCCTAATGGGAAAGGGGAGATCCCGAGACCCCGAACCACAAAAAAAAAACACCGTAATGATGTCCGTAGCCCCAATTAAGATTTGTTTGCTAAACGTTAAAGGACTACAAAATAATAGAAAGCGGAGGTTAGCCCTCCAAGATATGAAAAAATCAGGGGGAGACATCATATTCCTACAGGAGACCCACTTCAAATCACAAGACCCCCCAAATTTATTCAAAAAAACGTTCCCAGCATGCTTTTTTGCATCATTTAGTAGTAAAAAGAGGGGTGTGGCTATCCTAATCAGACAAGGCACCCCATTTAATCATGTCAAAACAACAGTGGATCCGGAGGGTAGATTTTTAGTGGTATATGGCTCCCTAGCGGGCTTGGCAATTGCCCTGATCAATGTATACGCCCCAAACGAGAACCAAACAGAATTCCTACAATCTGTTCTCGAGGGCGTTGACCCGGGATATTTGTCATCGATGATAGTGGGAGGGGACCTAAACATGGTCTTAAATCCCACCGAAGACAGATCAACCACAGTGGGTCCTCCCCGCACAGCCCACTCCCAGATCAAGGGGAAAAGGTTTAGGGGAATCCTGAGCGAGTTCTCACTGGTGGATGTCTGGAGAACCCAGCATCAGGGTCAGAGAGACTACACCTTTTACTCAGCACCTCACCAGACCTACTCTCGAATAGACTACTTTCTAACCACCAAAAATGTGATGGCGGCAGCCATTGAATCAGACATTGGTTCACTCAATCACCTGGTCCGATCACGCCCCGATCACTGTGACACTATCAATACCCTTTGATGAAACAACTAATTACTCTTGGAGACTAAACTATTCACTTCTTAATCACCCTGAAGTAGAAAGGGAAATTAGAACCTCACTTAAGGACTATTTCTTTTTCAACGCAGGGACAGTCTCCTCTCCAGCAATCCTATGGGAAGCTCATAAGGCAACTATCAGAGGGAAATTTATTTCCATCGCACCCCTCAGGAAAAAAGCCCGCCAAGAGATAATCAAAGAACTCACAGATAGTATCAAAACAATAGAACAAGCCCATAAGGATAACCCTTCAAAAAAGATATACAAAACATTGCTAATGGCCAGAACAAAACTTAGACAAGCTCAGCTGGAGGATGTTGAAAAGGCCCTCAAATGGACCAATCAACTATATTATGATAAGGGTAACAGGCCGATAGACTCCTGGCCAGTAAACTGAGAGGGGTACAAAAAAGATCACAAATAACAGCGATCAAGAGTAGGTCTGGGGAGATACAATACAGTGACAGCAAAATAGCAGCGGAATTTACAAAATATTATACTGAGCTCTATAACCTAAGATCTAAAAACGGCCGACCTGAACCTATAGCAACAGAGCTCATAACACAATACCTAGACAAATGTCAACTTCCTGTATTAACAGAGGAGGAAAACACGGTCCTCAATGCTGAGATTACAAAAGAGGAACTGGAAAAGGCGGTCAAATCACTAAAAATAACTAAGTCTCCTGGCCCTGACGGTTTCACAAATGTCTACTACAAGAGATTCTTGCCCACATTATCCACGCATCTTTTAAAAACATTCAACCACTTTATGGAAGGGAACCAAATTCCTCCCTCAATGTCTCTAGCCAACCTAGCTATCATACACAAGGAAGGCAGAGACCCGATGCAATGTGGAAGCTATCGTCCAATCTCCCTCCTCAACAGTGATCTCAAATTATACAGTAAAATACTTGCAAACAGATTGAACCCTATCTTACCGAGATTAATTAATAATGATCAAGTAGGATTTGTCGCGGGCAGGCAAGCCTCAGACAACACTCGGAAGATAATCAACATTATTGACCATGTACACCTCACAGGGACCAAAGCACTACTTTTAAGCTTAGATGCAGAGAAGGCGTTCGATAGAATAAACTGGCAATTTTTGGACCATACTATGTGCAAATTTGGCTTCAAAGACGCATACTTAGAAGGGGTCCGTAGACTCTACCAAAACCCGTCAGCTACAGTAAAGTTACCAGGAGGCAATAACCAGAGATTCGAGATCACAAATGGAACTCGACAGGGATGCCCCCTGTCTCCTCTCCTTTTTGCACTTACCATAGAGCCACTGGCGTCGGCAATACGACTCAATATATACATTCCAAGGAATAGTAATTGGACACAGGCAGCAAAAAATATCCCTATTCGCAGACGATGTCATCTTAACCCTCTCCAAACCCCAAATGTCCCTACCCAACCTCCAAAAGGAACTCCGAGATTTTGGAAAAATCTCAGAATTTAAGATTAATAATGATAAATCGGAAGCCCTGAACCTAAGCCTGCCAGATCCGGAGGTTAAACTCCTCAAACTAAACTTTAACTATCGATGGAGCTCCTCCTGTATCAAATATTTGGGAGTCAAGATATCGAGGACCTACCAATCATAACTATCCGGCCCTGTTCCATAAAATCAAACAAGATCTGAATAAATGGGGAGGATACCAGATATCTTGGATCGGGAGAATGATCTCAGTTAAAATGAACATACTCCCTAGATTGCTATATTACTTTCAGACTCTCCCGATCCACATCCCCGGCTCGGAATTGAAAAACATCCAAAAGCTAATCTTCCAATTCATTTGGCAAGGGAAGAAACCCAGAGTCCCCAGAACAGTTCTTTTGGCCACAAGGAGGAGAGGAGGAATGGGAGTCCCAGACATCACAAGATACTACCTAGCCGCACAACTGCGACAGGTGGTGGTCTGGAACGCTAACCCAAATCAAAACTGCTGGCTAGAGATAGAAACACACTATGCCGGGACGCCCTCACTGCCAGCCTGCTTTGGTCCCTGAGCAGGGAAGACATGCAGAATAGCAAACTCCAATTAGGCCCTATGAGACACACATGGGAGACCTGGACGAAATGCAAATACAAATTTAAGCTCACAACACCTCAATCCCAACTTACACCAATTCACGAAAATCCGAAATTCCCACCTGGATGTGAGCCCAGACAATTCGATCAATTCAAAACAAAAGATATCAAAGTAGTTGCCGACCTCCTGAGCTTCGGGGAGTTCCTGAGTTATCAAAGACTACAAACTAAATATGAAATGGTAGGGTTAAACGTTTTCAAATACCTACAAATTCGGCACTTTCTCCAAACATTATCCCCAACGTTGGAATTTCCCCCTCTCACCGGATTCGAGCGGCTCTGCAGAGAGACAGGCCACCAGAGAGGTCTTATAACGCAAATTTGTGCAGAACTGGAGAGGGCATCCGGAGCCCCCACACACGATTATATGCTGCATTGGGCAGCAGAATTGGATACTGTTATAGACCCAGAGGATTGGGAAAGTATTTGGGAAAATGCCTCAGGAACTTCCATATGTACCACAATCAAAGAAAATATATATAAAATACTATTTCGCTGGTATCTTACCCCAGTTAGAATAAATCAAATCTACCCCCTGGCTTCCGATCTATGCTGGTGAGGCTGCGGTCAAAAGGGGGACATGGCCCACATCTGGTGGTCATGTCCGGAAATTCAAAGATACTGGGAAACCATTCAAAAATTAATTGAAGAGGTCACGGACCTCAAAATACCCATTGACCCGATGACCTATCTGTTGGCCAGGCCCCTAGATACACTGGACCGACCAACAGGCAAATTAGTCTCTTTCATTCTCACCGCGGCTAGATGTGCGGTGGCAGCCGCCTGGAAGAAGGTGTCTCCCCCCTCCAAACAAACTGTGATAAAAAGAGTACAAGGGGTGCTGGATATGGAGAGATTGTCCACCTTTTTGAAAAGGTCCACCACCTCTTTTAATAACATTTGGGACCCCTGGATAACTCAAATGGCGCTCCTGCGCCGAAACCCCCCATAGAAATAGAGGGACACAACAAATAGAACCAAGGCCCAGAATTGGGACGCCAAAGAGAAGGGGAGCAATGCCCCCCCCCCCCTCCCACACCTTCCACCCCCCACTCCCTCCCCCTTCTCCCACTTTCTCTCTCCTTCTAACCCCGTTTCTGTTTCCATACTCACGTCACCCCGAAAGCCCCCGAAGGGTCAGGGGGGGCATTGAGATTATCTCCTTTCCCCCCCAGTTGAAAAGTAAAAACCTGGATTAGGCTGTTATATCAATTGTACCTATAATGATGTGAAATATTGTAACTGCCTAATAAAAAAAATTTGAAACAAAATAAAAGCAGCGCAATCATCTGTTTCAGATGTGCAGAGAAAGTGACTGATTCAATCTGCTCTCCTTGCGCAGACAAATGTCCAAAGAATGCTTTGCACAGAAGAAAAAAAGCCAAACCCAGCTCTATGAAACCGGCTAATTTATGGAAAAAACGAGCATGTTCACATTGCCAGACACACTTTGACGCGTTTCATCCCGCTTGGGACTTTGTCAGAGTCAGTTTTTTTTATTATTAATAAGGATTGGATTTTGGACACTTACTAGTTCTTGAGCACTGGGTTTTTGGATTTGTCCTACATTCTCTGGTTGCTCTCCTTGCACAGCTCTTCCAGACTGATGAAGCCCGATAGGATTAACACAGCGGGTATCCTATTCAGAAGCAGGGACGCCCATTGTGTTAATCCTGATGGGAAATTCCCCCCTGCTCTGAACTTTGCTATGAACACTACACGTTTGGTTCACTGTTTGTCAGCACATGTGTGGGGCAGGTTGGAGATAAAGATGGCTATATCTGTATATTATGTGTGTTTATATCTACTTAAACTGCATATTATACGAAGTCAAATCCTTTTATTGCATCTTTCCCCATTAATAAAGTTACTTATTGTCTCGATATTAAATAATTTGCAACATTAAAGCAAACTTGAAAAGCATGTAATTGACTATTTGATTAAATTGCTGAGCCTACAGCGTTTATTACTGTTTCGTTTTAATACTCAACATAATAAAAAATAAGGTATACATACTTTTGTTTCATGCAGACCTTATATAAAAGGCCAACCATTGATTACTGTTTCCTAACGGTGCTTTTGGTACATCATTGGCACTATATAGACAGAACAGGCTTCAAAGAAATAATCAAGTCCAGAATATTTCAAAAGTTTGCTTTGCAAATCCAGATTTGGACAAATAAACAGGGCGCTAGCTCAAAGTTACTCCAAAACGAAAAATATGGTAACAATACTACCTTAGAGTATTCCCCCAAGTACTCCCCTTGATAGGAGCTACTTGCAGTCATTAAGATTACTGTAGCTCAACCCAGGAGGATCTTTACTGGATCCTTGGAAACGTAAAAAAGAAAAAGGGGAGTGCAGAGTTAGTTTATAAAACACTGAACAGATGTCACAAATTGTGCAGTTCGTAAGACAAAAAATAATAAAACGGGAACAATAATGATGATAGTATGGTAACACGGCGAGTATAGCAATAATACTCACACGGCCATGTCTGAGTACACAAGTGATGTTTGGTATCTTTAAAGGTTTTTCTCTCCCAGTCTTTGTTCATATAGATGTTTGTTGCCAGCTCAAGCATACATGTCACATCTGTTAGTTTCTTGGTACACTCAATCCCTTCAACTGACAGGAATATCGAGGAGACAGTAATTTAAAAAATAGAAATGTATTCAGACAAGAAATAACAATAAAGTCACATGGTTTGCTTCATTTAGCTTTGACGGTACTCTCTGGGTTCTCTACTGAACTGCTGTGCTCCTGCTACCGCGTCAGGTAATTCTGCTGGAACACAGCTGGAACACAAATCCTCCAAGAAGGTAAGGTGGCAGCCGATGCTCAAAAGCATACACAGAACGGAGCAACAGTACGCGTTTCGCAGGTTCTCCTGCTTCGACAGGTTCAAGCGTTTTGTGTACTGGGTCTGGCAAAGTTTAAATACCCCTCTGCTAATTGAATAATGCGCAACATGCTGAAAAAAGTAAATTCAGATGTCCATAATCTCATCATGATAAGATCGGAAGCGTGCATGAAAAAGACACTGATGCTGTAATACATACAGGTGGCATCGGGGGCCACCATACCTTCTTGGAGGATTTGCATTCCAGCTGCGTTCCAGCAGCATTACCGGACGCGGTAGCAGGAGCACAGCAGTTCAGTAGACACAAGACACTTTTTAGCTGCTGCTGTATTTACTAAGCATCTGGAGGGCATCTTTCATCTACTGATAGATGCGGTCACCTCAGACAGATGTGGTCTGAAAGACACAGAACAGAGAACATGTTCAGTGTCTTATATTCAAAATAGTTAATTTTTATATGACAATATTTACTAGGTGGCATTAGTCACTCACTGTTCACATTGTTCTGGAAGATTTACATTGCTATAAAGCTGCATTAAAACCATAGGATTAATTTAAGCCAAGAGAAATACATGCCTAATAATTTATAGATGTCTATGATATTTTTAACATTTTAATAAGTGTCAAAATATACAGTACATTTTAATAAATATAATTATACTTTGTATTTTTCATGTAAAGTATAATATAATGCAATATACAATAAAGTGCACAATGTTTTCATTATATTTATTTAACATGAACATATTAAAACATCAGATAATAATCACAAACTATACTATAGTGTGTGTAAATAAAAGCATTTCGTTAGCCACAGAACGGTATCATCTATTTATTTTTTGATTTTTGAAGCTCGGTAACACGGTACTGATACCTCTACATATATATATATATTCAAAAAGCGGGGGAAAAAGTGGGGGGAGGGGTGGGAAAGAAAAACCTCGCATCTACTTATGCAAAATTCACGCCACCATAAGCCAAAGAAAATATGTTGTTTACTTTACATAAGTAAGGTTTGGCGGTGCTCACGGGTTATAAGTAATATGAGTGAAAAGAGAAAAAAGTAACCCGTATGGGAGCACTCAGGTATGCAATTGATATATTTCGTTTATTTATTTTGACACAGTGCAAAAAAGGATAGATAAACAGTACATGATTAAAAACAATTAAAAAATAGACTTGGACCCCTGTCACGGGTGCTACCCTTAAATACAAGTGAACAACACTAGGGAACGGTTCAAATTGTCAACCCTAAGCATGAAAAGGATAGTGACTCAAAAAACACTAGGGTAAATCAAAGTATCACAACAGGTTAATGGGTTCTCAGGCACCTATACAAAGCTAAGTGATACACACTACACACCAAAAGATAGACTGATCAAAGTATTAATGACAGTCTCAGAGCGTCCCACATCTACATGAGCATACAGTGTATATAGTCAATACCAGCAGAGTGAGTATGTCACTTGTAGGAACAGGTGGTTAGATTAATTAATAACCCTAGATGTATAGAGCAATAAAGTGTGTTAATAGCATATAAAGGAAAATGCCTGCACCCCCACTGCTAGACAGGACCCCTGACCCATGGTTCACGTAACTATGCTACCCTGAACTTGTGCAACTAATCTTTTTGGACTGTGACATTTCATTCACTTTTTTCATTAGGGATACTGACTTCAAACACCAGGTTATTTAATAGGCGTTTATCAGGCATTTTCCTTTATATGCTATTAACACACTTTATTGCTCTATACATCTAGGGTTATTAATTCATCTAACCACCTGTTCCTACAAGTGACATACTCACTCTGCTGGTATTGACTATATACACTGTATGCTCATGTAGATGTGGGACGCTCTGAGACTGTCATTAATACTTTGATCAGTCTATCTTTTGGTGTGTAGTGTGTATCACTTAGCTTTGTATAGGTGCCTGAGAACCCATTAACCTGTTGTGATACTTTGATTTACCCTAGTGTTTTTTGAGTCACTATCCTTTTCATGCTTAGGGTTGACAATTTGAACCGTTCCCTAGTGTTGTTCACTTGTATTTAAGGGTAGCACCCGTGACAGGGGTCCAAGTCTATTTTTTAAGTGTTTTTAATCATGTACTGTTTATCTATCCTTTTTTGCACTGTGTCAAAATAAATAAACTAAATATATCAATTGCATACCTGAGTGCTCCCATACGGGTTACTTTTTTCTCTTTTCACTCACATATATATATATATATATATATATATATATATATATATATATATATATATATTTAAAAAAAAGGAGAGATCAGCGCTCCTCTCAATATAAATGTGGAAAAAAAACAACAACAAAAAACCCCACCGATATAACATTAGGTGCTAATACAAGAGGATAATCTCAAATGCATAAAAGTTAATACTTATGTAATAATGTGATAAATCTTAAGTCCAGTACAGGAGTCCATTATATGTATATAAATATTCAGTACACAGGAGTGAGGGGCTGCTACTCAGAAGATGGACCACATCCAGGAAAGATCTATAAAACAAAAATGAAAAGCACACACTCCTTGTGTGTTATAGTATACAAATATGAATTTATTTAATAAAAAGGACGACAAGTGCCCACTGAGATTGCAAACATCAGGTAACCCTGATGAATCATCGATGCGGTGACGAAATGCGTTGGGCATTTGCATAATCATGTCATGTAGTACGTCACGTCAGACGGTGCACAAGGAATCACCCTGTGAAGGCAAGTGGTTTGGCGTCCCTTTACTTGCCGGAGCAAAATCGTTGTGGCGTCTTAAGTGCAGACCTTTACTGGTAATCATACCAGTGTTCCCCTCCATCTACTACTCCAGCTTGCTGGCAGTACTTGAGTTTTTTTGGATCCAATGTATGCTGCTAGCTTTTACCTATGAAGAGGAACTTTATTCCAAATATTTCTGACTGGATTCCTCAAGCAGGTTCTGGTAACCTGATGGTTCTAATCTCAATGCTTACCTTTTTCTTGCACAATGTGAGGGGGCATTTGTCGTCCTTTTTAAATAAATTCATATTTTTATACTAAAACACTAGGAATGTGGGCTTTGCATTTTGTTATACAGTATATATAAATATATATATATATATAGTTAATATAATGTGGATTATTAGACTGTAAACATATTATTATTATTATTATATCATTAGACATACTGTACACAATCTTAGAAATGTCAAAATCCAGTCCCACAGTATTATCTATTTATATATTTATTTTTGTCTGTGTGAGTGCCGCTGCGAAAGTGATCAAGTGTACTACAATAAACAAAGAAGTCCCAAAGCACATTCTATATGACAAACAATTTATTACATTGCTATATGTTTTTTCTTCTCATAACTTTGGGTCATTTAGTTCAATATATTATCATTTATTTGTATAGCGCGAACATATTTTGCAGCATTCAATATTAGGCATATATATGAATTGTTTTATATTAATGCCATGGTGTTAATGCAGCTTAAAATAAATGTAGTAGAGAGAGATGAGGTGAACAATCACCTCAATGACGTGTGCTACAGAGTATGAATATTCCTACTATAAAGGTTGTCTCCACTTTGCCAATATATGTCCGGAGTATTTTCAAAACGGAGTGCTAAATCAAAGTCCAGTGACTTGACACCTAGTGTGGGTGAAACGCGTTAGAGTTACTACGGGGGACCTTCCCTTTTTATCCATGTTTGCAGATGGCCAATAAATAACTTTTTACCTCAGCGCAGTCCAGCCTTCAATGTTTTGCCTAGCAATGTCTGCTGTCCCTTCTTTCTCTTCAGTGGGAAGCTTTTTTCTTAAAATAAATGTAGGTCTTCTACTTTGAGAATGCAGTCTGTATGACTTTTCTGGGGTGACTTGTGCGTCACTAAAAATTACATAATTGTATAATAAAAAGCAAAATGAATATGTGTTAATCAGCTAAACTCATTATACCAAACTCTACATATCTGGGGGTTCATTGTTTATACATTTATTTCAAATGGGTTAATTATGGTAATTGCTATTTTAGCTGTTTCTCTTACCTAATATCTTTATTTACACTTTGTGAAGGTTTGCATTCTCCGATTCCCGCTAACTATAACGAGGTCCCTCATTATTTTCAGGCCTACTCCCTTTTTCTCTCTTAGACTATTCTTTGAGCCCCATCACTATTTTCTGATCCCCATCACTTATCATCTTTTGCAGCTGTGAATTCAAGGATATCTGCTGAGAGCGTCTCTGCTTCACACGTTCATTTCAAACACACATATTCCACAGAAAACAGCTTACAAAATGACTGACAGACAAGACTTATAGCAGACAAGACAACATAGTTGACAATTATAGTCAAACAACATGGCTGCTTAGATCTCAGTGCTGTTTGCGTCAGACCCCCTTTTAATGTCCAATTTTCTTAACATTCTTAGTCCCTCCTCTTTATTCTTAAAACATTGCTTTTGAGAATTATTGACATGATGTTAATCCAGAGACAAGAGGAAGAGGGCGCGTGCCCTTCACTGTCATAGTCTTGTATGGCTCTGTGGCCAAGCTATCTTCCAGAGTTAGAACACTGTACTTGGCATCTTCTTTCTTCAAGGGACTGTTGTAGCTTAGATCTGCAAACAATGGTATCAGGTCTGAAGAAGGTGATGGGGTAGCACATTTGTGGATCATACCTTTACAACATATAACACAGGCATATATGACAATGAGTACCACAAGCTAAAACATAATCTAAGGCCATTCTGTTTTGTAAGGCCATGAGCCTGATCTGGACCTGTTCTTGGTTAAGTGATGCAATGGCTGTAGTTGTGTGGTTGAGGACATTGTCTAACACATCTGTTAATGCACTAAGCCAGTCATATAGTAACCCTACTCCTACATTTGGAAATAAACTCAACCAAAACTGAAGTATTGGGTATAGCTCTTGTTTCTTAGATGCCCTGTAGGTAATTCTTTGGAGAATTGTCCTGTCAAAATGTCTGGTAGTCTTTGTGTTTCATTTTACTGCAGGAGTTAAATTCTTCCTGGGTATAAGGGATGCCAATCCAGGGTGACTCCTGATTATGAGGCACATCTCCACATACCCAGCAAGATTCGTTAACACCAGATCTATGATATATTGTTCTGCATGTATCCATAAACGTATTGTCTCTTTCCCAAGGGGTTAAATGTAGATCTCGCACATCTCGGAATGTACAGTACCAATGGACTTTGTGATGTTGGTGAGTGATATGGTGCTTAGTGTAGTGTTACCTTGAACATGGTGATAGGTATCTGTAATGTTTAAGGACCACAGGAAGATGAGTATTGCTGACAACGCTCCACAGAGCATTCCCACTACAATCTTGTCATTTCTCTGTGGGTTAAACCTTCGCAGACCCAATGTTGCATACATCTTAAAATTCTAACTTAAACACACTCTAAAATAATAAAAATATTGAGTCCTTGAAAAAAGAAAGAAAAAAGAAATGTTCGAATAAGACAAGGCTGGAGTCTTAATTTCCTCGTAGGTTAACGGTCAGGGTGTTTATTTTTACCCTTCAAAACATTTACTTGAAGTGGCTGTACTTTGGATGACTTTGGTGGAGCTGGATGAGCTTTACGTGAGCCACGTGGATCTAGGAAGAGACCTCTGCTACTTTAATTGCTGTATTGGTGGTGAATAGTATTTGAAATTGTATTTTCATCTGGGATGAAGAGCGTGATTGTGTAGGAAATGTTTGACCTTTAACCCTGTCTTGAGTAGGTGCACTTTCAACTTTGACCTGTAACTTTGAACTGTGCCTAGAGAGACTAAAAAAATGTATTAGTTGCATACAAAACATACAGGACACCTACAAGCTCATATTGAACCCCCAAAATAACCACAACTTATATATAAGCATATAAGTGTCACAGAGGAGTGCTACTGAGCATGGCAATATATTTTTTAAAACCAGAGACAGAACATGAAACACAGACAGAGCTCAGTGCACATCCAGTGAAACTTATGCACGGCACAGTGCCTAAATATATATGTATAGATATCTATTAAATAAAATGGGAAATGTTATGGCCTCTTAAAAATAAAAACGGGAAATTTATACAAATGAGGTTAGATATCTTATGAACATACAATATATAATTTAAACAATACGTGTGAGCTTTTACCAGCATATTTTTTTTTTTTAAATATTCCTAAACCTATCCTAGTCCTATAGAAATGCAATTGACATGTGTTTTTACTGGTTTACACACATAGAAATACAATACTGAACACAGACACAAAACTTCTCTCATACACAGCCAATCAACATCACAAAAATAAACAAATAAAAGAAAAAGAAAAACATTTCTCACCTATTTACAAAACAATTTCATCCTGCAACTAAATTAATAAAAGTTTCCTTCTCTTTCTTTATTCTCATAAATAACCTGCTTTTAAATCTAATTTTTATGCTCCGGAATTTTTGAGTTAACTTTCGTATCTTTTGCACATTCCTCCAGCTGGAGAAAGGGGGGCACGGTCTGTGCTGCTGTTATTCTGATTCTCTTTCTAGTTGACATTTGAAAAAAGGAAAAATAATATTTTCTGGTTCAAAAGATCTATTCGCGTGGCCAGTACGAATAAACCTTTTAATTTTTTACCAGTCTCCGTATCTTTATCATATGCCCATTCTTTTTCGTTCTCTTCTTGGACACTCAAATTCTCTTTCTTTTTTAGTGTTATAATGGGTGTACACCTTTTAGACATATGAACTTCATTGTGAGCAATTAATAATCTTTTATGTTTTTGTAAGTACTTGCAATACTTGAGAATCTGAGATTCTAAATCTTGGCAGAGAGAACCGTTTTGGTTTAGACAAAAATAAAAACATATGTTTGAGAATAACCTTGGTTATTCTAGTTCTCTCTCTTAGGGCTGCTCTGCAATTACTAGCAAAATGTCCTGACTTTTGACCATTATAACACTTTTTGTCCCTTCCAAACAATATACACAGTCTCTACTTGCACCCCAATTTCTGCATATAAACCTTTCATAAAAATAACCCTCAATACCTACTTCCTGCAACACCATCATATGCCTTGATTATCTATCGGCAAATTTACTTGCTATTTCTTTCCTATTCACTTTCTATTTCACTTGCTATTATATTAACTTCTGTCCTGGCAATGGTTAAAATAAATGCAGCGGGACCCTCCTGTCCCTCAACAAAATTATTTTGGCCCATATTAACATAAGGTATGTTTCCCTGTGGGATTCAAAAACACACAAGACGGTGCTCCCTGAGCTTCTCAATCCAACAGAAAAAGACCCCTCTTTCATTTAAACATCTGCGCAAATAGTTGATAATAGCACAAACAGTGCCATTCACTGGCCAACAAAATATATTTATATTGTCTCTTTCTCTGTATCCATTCTTTATTATATCCCTGTAGAACTCCATAACTTGTGCACATAACGGTCGGAGAAGTCTAGTTTCCCATGACTCCCCAATGATCAAATTTAATTGACCATTTATAATTCTCCTGATACAATAATCAAATTTAATTGATTATGTACAATTCAGCGTTACAATAATCAAATTTAATTGATTATGTATAATTCTTTTGGTATATTATTGATAAAGCAATTATTCATTCAATGATCTGTCCTGCTCAGAAAATAAATGATATATCACAACCCAGATACGGTCTGAAAACAATCCCTTAAACATAGAAATACTTCCCTTCATCACTAAAACACCAAAACTTTTGATGGGGCTCTCACCTTAGTCCCTAACAAAATACTACAACTCTAATACTTTAAAATGGATACAGGAAGAGAGATTAATAAATTCACTTGAAACTGGCGGTTTCCGTCACTCAGAGGATATACACCCTTCCAGACCCAGCTCTCTACACATCACTCAAACTATTTAATCAGGCATTTTTGTAATAGGCAGCCATTACCTTGATTCATATGAGCACTCAGGTTTGAGTGACCGAGGAGTGGCCTGTCCAGGTGCTCTGCATCCGAGATATTGGAAACCATCCTCTACAACCAAAACTGTGAAAGCTGTAAAAATATTACAACAAAGATTCAGTTATCAAGTGAGTTTATTCAGTGTACACAGGAGAAAGCTTCTATAAAAAAATCTCTCTGGTAGTTAATATGGTATACAACTTATTTATACCCTAAAAACTAAAACTCACGCCCCTTTTCTGGGGTGACTTGTGCGTCACTAAAAATTACATAATTGTATAACAAAAAGCAAAATGAATATGTGTTAATCAGCTAAACTCATTATACTAAACTCTACATATCTGGGGGTTCATTGTTTATATATTTATTTCAAAGGGGTTAATTATGGTAATTGCAATCTTAGCTGTTTTTCTTACCTAATATCTTTATTTACACTTTGTGAAGGTTTGCTATCTCCAATTCCCGCTAACTATAACGAGGTCCCTCATTATTTTCAGGCCTACTCCCTTTTTCTCTCTTAGACTATTCTTTGATCCCCATCACTATTCTCTGATCCCCATCACTTATCATCTTTTGCAGCTGTGAATTCGAGGATATCTGCTGAGAGCGTCTCTGCTTCACACGTTCATTTCAAACACACATATTCCACAGAAAACAGCTTACAAAATGACGGACAGACAAGACTTATAGCAGACAAGACAACATGGCTGACAATTATAGTCAAACAACATGGCTGCTTAGATCTCAGTGCTGTTTGCGTCAGACCCCCTTTTAATGTCCAATTTTCTCAACATTCTTATTAGCAACCCCAGTGGCTTCTGGGTATTTTAGTCCCTTGCGGAGCCCTTTCCGATTGCCGCCACGTACACTATCTGTACTGCGCATGCGCGACTTGGTAATGGCTGCCGCTGCTCACAACTGTGCATGTGCAACTTGGTGAAGGGCCTGAGCTATGGGGCACCACATCTGCCATTCCTCACTAATAGTAATGGCCGCCGCAACTCTTCTGCGTATGCGCGAGCCTCCGGCCAGCCCATCGCCACCCGCAACAGACCCCACTGAGGCGGAGGTAAGGGAGGGAAAAACGGAGGACCGGGGAGCCAGAGGGACCTGGCTACAGCAAAATTCACAAAACGGGCGAATTGCCGGCGGCGTGATGATCTCCTCTCTGAAAAGGCCTTACCCGGTGATTCCTTTCTGCTGCAGAGAGAGCTGCACCCAGTGCAAATCTCGGCCGAAATTTATGTTTTGTAATATAAATTTTATTACTAGTGTTGATGAGCAGGGGGTCTCCGGAGCAGAACCGCGTTGCTTCCTGAGATTCAGGCCCCGTTATGGGGGTGCAGGTATCTCCTATGCATTTGTTTCCCATTGTCACGTGACGCAGTACATTTACATGCATAGGATATACCAGCACCCAATAACGGGGCCTGTATCTCAGAAGCAGGGGTCCCCGGACCTCAAATCAACAAGGTTCTGCTCCGGAGACCCTCTGCTCATCTACTAGTATTAAAAACACAAATAATTTTTTTTTTTCATTTGTTACCGTAGCGGATATCCACTAAGGTGAAACTGCTTTAATGTCATTTTTATTAATAGTGTGTGGGAGCAGGGGGTCTCCTGAGCTGAACTGCTTTGATTTCAGCCTCTGGGACTTCCAGAGTTACAGGCCCTGGTATGAGGCATCAGGTGCTAGTACCGCTGCCATTTTTAAAGCATCCGCTTGACGTCACCGGGTGAATTAAATACCAAGGCCTGTAACTCTGTAACCAGGGGGTCCCCGAGGCTGAAATCAAAGCGGTTCAGCTCAGGAGAACCCCTGCTCCCACAGACTATTAATAAAAAAAATACATTAAAGCAGCTCCATTAACTTAGTGGATATCCGCTAAGGCAATGACGGGGTTAAACACCAGTGCCATGTTTATTTTGGGTAGTGGGGGTAGGTGGTATTTTGTCCTTCATGGTTGTTTAGGCCTTGAGGGGTATGTGGTTGGAGTTAACCCCTTCATAACCTTAGCGGTTAAAACCAATACGGTAATGAAGGGGTTAACCCCTCCTGCTACCCACTCGGTAGGCCTAAACACCCATCCTTGGGGCTACTAACCCTTTCACCCACCCCCGCTACCCACAATAAGCATGGCACTGGGTTTTAACCTCTTCATTGCCTTAGCGGTTAGCCGCTACGGTAATGAAGTTGCCTGTAATTGCATTTTTCATGCATCGGATTCATGACGGGGGTCTCCGGTGCGAATATTAATGGGTATCAGCACCGGAGACCCCTGGCATCAATGTGATGCAGGAAAAATGCATTTTTTTTCGAAGTCCCGTCTCGCCACTCATCCCAATCCCAGCTTCTCTCCACCCTTACGCCAACATTTCCTGGCATTTGGATTTGGGGAGACAATCGCTATTCTAGAGCCGCGATAGGCCTTGATAACCTATTCGCGGCTACTAGATTTGCACAAGTTCATGAACATCCTGAAAAGCAGTGATAAGTTGCTTATCACCGCTCACTCGCTGATTTTTTTTTTTTAACAATTTTTTTTTCAGCGATTCAGTCATTTATCGTCCACTTATTGACACTTACTGAATAGCAGTAGGCATTTTGGGCGATAAGTGGCTTATGAACGCTTACTGCATAGACCCCAGTGTGTTTAGACGTGCCTATTGGCTATCTATAGGTATTTCCATAGGACATCTTAGTAAATATTACTGCTTTTAACAGGCCATGTTAGAGCCCCATGCCATACAGTGTCTGCTGACACAGTCCTCCTGACCATCAGTTAGTAAATCCAGCAACATTTTCCACCCAATAACAATTTCTTGATATACAACAGGCTATGAACAGTCTATTTTAGGCATCCTGCTAATTTGCATCGAGTATAATCCAATGAAAGAGAGAACATCAACAGAATGTTTATGCAACACATTACTATATACAAAGGAATACGCTGTAGTAATGTAACTAGACACAAAAAAAGTTAGTGTGAGTAAGAAAGTAACAAAAACCCTCCACTGTACAGCAAATAAAACAGCATACATACATTGGGAGCTGGATATATATTAAGAGAAACATGCCATATTTATACCTTCGTATATTCAGTTTTGCTTATGTTTTTAAGCATCTGATTTGCCAATATTTTAACTGATTCATATATGCTTGCAGACATTTTCTAGGCTGTATTGTATGTAATTTTCTCATGTAAAAAATCTCAGCCAGGTCTAAATTGGCATTAACCTCATTTAATCTGTAACAAATGTAAATACAATAAATACATAGATAGGTACTTTCACTTGCATAGAGCAATGGAAATACAGTAAGTTTGTGTTCAGGCTGCTGTGAATATACATAAAAATCTCATTGATTTATATGCCTGGATTCACTGGGATCCAAGGCAGGGTTCACTAGGATAACATGCAGAGGTTATTTTTAATCAACATTATTGATTATTATTTAGTTTTTTGTTCTACAACTAATATAGATAAGTCATTGGGTTACAGATGAAACTACCGGTTCTAAGGAACTTGACAGGGCAAATTTGTGGCCATCTCTAAGGCTTCTCGTGCAGCATATTCCCCCTGCTTGCGGCGAGTTGTCAAGTTGGCGGTGAGTTGTCTAGGGCGGTGAGTTGGCGGTGGTGAATTGTCCCTCCTGTATTTAGTTGTCAGACGGAATTATTATTTGTGTGGTTTCAGTTCAGTGCGTGTCCGGCAGATGGCAAAGTATATTTTTTTCCCTATGGGGGACACTGGATGCTACAGTTCATACTGTACAGTATATACTCAATGTCTGAAAACAAGTGTCTTTAAAGCCAGATAAAAAGTATAGACATTACAGTAATCCATTGTTAAATGACCTTGGTCATTTCATATTCATGTTTTTAACGTTTACGGTACTTTCTAAATGATTGTATTTCACACTTGTTTGGCACAGCACATACTGTATGTGATAGATACATTTATGTGATCACCTTTAATAAAATTTCACACTGAAATGTTTCCTGCTTTGTCTGCAAGATCAAATGAGCTGTCCCCGGCTGCTGAGAAATTCCACTTCCTGGTGAATGACACACAGAGCGGTTATGTACCATACAGATGCATGCACTTATGACACAAGGCCTGAATTGAGCATTAGAATTCTTTGATTAACAATGGAACACTGAACTTGTAAAAAAAAAAAAAAAAATTTAATAAGGAGAGAATAAATTGCTGACTAAGAGAAAACATAATGTGATGAATATTTATCATATTTAACAATATTAAAAAATTAAAAATACCAATTTTTTATTTGTAAATTAAATTGCATACTATATGTTTGCATGTGCAATTTATGAAAACATCATGTTCCGGATAATTGGCAATTCTTTTTTTAAATTATTTTTATTTTCTATTCAATATTAACATTGCCAAACCAATTGCGTCCATAGTCAACTCTATCCTGTCTGCAGGCCATATCCCTAAGACCTGGAAAACTGCCAGAGTTGTCCCAATCTTCAAAAGTGGGGACAAAAACACTGTCTCAAACTACAGGCCAATCTCACTTCTCCCAATTCTATCCAAAGTTATGGAAAAATGTGTCCACTCCCAATTAAGCGATTTCTACACCAAGACAAATTTCCCTAGCCAATTCCAGTCTGGGTTTCGTCCCAAACACTCCACCGTAACTACCCTGCTAAAAGTTTGCAATGAAATCCAGTGTGGAATGGAACGGGGACAACTCACTGGTGCAGTATTCCTAGATTTTGCAAAGGCTTTTGACACAGTTGATCATGTTATCCTGCTTAACAAACTCCAGAGCTCTGGAATAGGGAAACATGCTTTAAACTGGTTTCAGTCCTACCTATCAGGAAGATCCCAACATGTGTCCATCTCAGGCTCTAACTCCAACCCCCTGGATATCACCTGTGGTGTCCTGCAAGGCTCTGTTCTGAAGCCCCTACACTTCTCAGTGTTCATTAATGATCTTCCCACAGCTTGTAAGGAAGCCTCAATACACATGTATGCAGATGACACAATCCTATATGCACACAGCCATAGCCTCTCTGACCTTCAACACATACTTCAGTCTGACTTTTTGAGACTCGAAAACTGGATTTCCCAAAACAAACTGTTTTTAAACACTGACAAGACTGTAACAATGGTATTTGGGACCAAGACTAAATTTGTAAAGCTTCCAGTGACTGAGCTCCATATTAGAACCAACGCTAACACCACCCTAACACCTGTCACTAGTTTTAAATACCTGGGCTTATGGTTTGACTCCCACTTATCATTCGGGATGCACATTGATACCCTGACAACCAAGACCTATGCCAAACTAGGGGTACTTTACAGGAACAAATCCTCCCTAAGTCTCCTGGTCAGAAAGCGTATTGCACAGCAGATGCTAATGCCAATTATTGACTATGGAGACATAGTATATGGCTCGGCTCCTCAAACCCACCTTAGCAAACTTGACACCCTCTACAATTCAATTTGTCGTTTTGTTCTCCAATGCAACTACAACACACATTACTGCGAAATGCTCAAAGAACTAGATTGGCCATCACTAGAGTCTAGGCGCAAAGTTCACCTATCCTGTCTCACCCTCAAATACTTTCTGGGCAAGCTACCCAGCTACCTGAACAAGCTCCTCACCCCTACCACATGCAGCACCTATCACCTGAGATCAGACTCCAAAAGACTATTAATGGTCCCATGGCTCAACAAAGTATCCGGACGTTACTCCTTCTCCTTCCGTGCACCCCAAAACTGGAACAACCTACCAGAGACTCTCATATCCACCACCAGCTGAAGTTCTTTCAAATTTTAGGCTTTCTCACACTTTAATCTGGTCTGTAATTGTTTCATACGCTCATAATATATATTTTCTTTAACTGTGCACGCAATGTCTTGAATATAATGTATACCCTGTTCATTTATGTAACTGTACTTGTAACCATGTATTATTTGTTTTACTCTGTGCCCAGGACATACTTGAAAACGAGAGGTAACTCTCAATGTATTACTTCCTGGTAAAATATTTTATAAATAAATAATAAATAATTATTAACAAGACTACATTTCATGCTTGTGGGGCAAAGCACCTTTGGTATCTTGTAGGTAAACAGAAATATTCTACACACACGGTCTCAGGCAGTGATCACTTTTATTATAATTTCACACAGTTCTACTCTCTCATGGAGTGAATTGTTTTTTTTTCTCTTGCCATGGGCTCGTTTCAGTAGACAAACCAGACCCCTTGAGCAAGACCCCTACACAGCAAACAGACACTGACCTGCACAGGCACAGGCACATACCTGCACGGGCACAGACACTGACCTGCACAGGCACTGACCTGCACAGACACATACACCGACCTGCACAGACACAGACACCAACCTGCACTGACACAGACCTGCACAGGCACAGATACGCACAGACACAGACACACACAGACACAGACATTGACCTGCTCAGACACAGACACTGACCTGCACGGGCACAGACACTGACCTGCACAGACACAGACACTGACCTGCACAGACACAGACACTGACCTGCACAGGCACAGACACTGACCTGCACAGACACAGACACTGACATGCACAGACACTGACCTGCACAGACACAGACACTGACCTGCACAGACACTGACCTGCACAGACACAGACACTGACCTGCAAAGGCACAGACACTGACCTGCACAGACACAGACACTGACCTGCACAGGCACAGACACTGACCTGCACAGGCACAGACATGCACAGGCACAGGCACAGACACAGACCTGCACAGGCACACACACTCACCTGCACAGACACAGACACCGACACAGACCTGCACAGACACTGACCTGCACAGACACTGACCTGCACAGACACAGACACTGACCTGCAAAGGCACAGACACTGACCTGCACAGACACAGACACTGACCTGCACAGGCACAGACACTGACCTGCACAGGCACAGACATGCACAGGCACAGGCACAGACACTGACCTGCACAGGCACAGACACTGCCACACTGCCACTCTGCCACTGCCACACTGACACACTGCCACACCCACACTGACACACTGCCACTGCCACACTGCCACTCTGACACTGCCACACTGCCACTGCCACCCTGCCACTGCCACACTGCCACACTGCCACTAGCTCTGAGGAGCAGCTGCAGAGGGGGGTGTCCTACCTTTCACTGTGGAGCATGGCTGGAGGGGGAGGGGGGAAAGCCATCTTGGGCCCTGGAAGCAGTCACCTCACTTCCTGCTCTCACTGCTGAGGCTCCGCTGTCACTAACCCCGCCCCCACCCTCTGCACTCAGACCGGCCTCAGCTCTGTTCCTTCTCACCTCTCTGCCTGCAGGGGATCGCATCAAACTGCTGGCGCTCCTTCCCTAATAGGAAGAGGGGGTTGGGGGGAGGGTGGGGCATCACAAGGCTAGCGCGCTTTCAATGTGTCAGCAGAGCGGGCTCAGGAGGGGGTGGGGAGCGTGTAAAAATGCTGGTGCTCCTTCCCTCCTGTGTCTGCATTGCGGGCTGGGGGGGGAAGGAAGGAGGGCATCGCGGGCCACACAGGGCCGTATGTTGTGCAGGCCTGGCCTAGATAGTGGCTAATAATTTTGTCCATTTTGTTTCTTTTTCTAAAAAAAAACTAAAAGTGCTTAACTACTAAAACACATTATACAATATACTGTGGCAACCTAGGTCCTCTCAATGGGGCATAAATAGCCCAGTTGTAATCAATCTTAACCTGAAATAATACTTCACTTCATAGAAAAATGTAACTAGATTACCTAACCCACCTTGTCTACCTTAGTGGCTAGTAAAGCATTGACGCTCAATGGCTCACAATGGTTAACTGCTACAACACCCACCCACCATTTAGAAAACTGCCTCCATCACCCACCCCCTAAAAAACTACCCCCCCTACTCGACTGATGGCATTAGCCCATTTAGCCAAATGTGGCTTACAGGGCTTTTAGTAATTTAAAAGCAATACCAAAAACAGTTGTAAAAAATATGCAATTAAAAATATATTTGAAAAAAAATCACATAATAAAAAATTGCCTTTTTAATCCATTGATTGTCACTGTGGCTATCTAGGCCCTCAATTTGAGCTTAAATAGCTAAATTTCTAGTAAATGTTGATCTTAAGATAAAATTGATTACTTACCACAGCTGAGATGAAGTACATCCTCATCTTCATGGATAAAGTCACTAGGAAGAAATCCAATAAAGGGACGATGCCAAACTATAAAAAAAAGCAAAAAAAATCCAAGGCCAATGACTAACGAAAAATATAACTGAAAAACATAAAAAAGAAATCCAAGCCTGATTGGAAAATAAACCCCACAAACCATAGAAAACAATCCAATGATGACCCACCCAAAAAAGTTAAAAATAAATACAGACATGATGGCTAAGAGTACTTGTAATTCATTATGCTCCTTGCTTAACAACATTGAATCCTCAACTTGCCACAAAGCCTTCTATCCGCTGGTGCTTGAAAGAACCCCCGGGAGCATGGTTAGGCCCCCCTGGGGGTGATGGTAGGGGTTAACCCCTTGATTACCTTAGTGGTTAGTAAAGTATTGCATGGCAAGTAGGTATTGCATTTTATGTTGTATTAACCCCTTTTGTGCCTGTAACCACAGGCATCAAAAGGGTTAATGTTCTTTCTACCATAGTGTTTTTTAATAATAGATGTTACAGAAGCCTGTGATATAAATAGTATTAAAACGATCGCGATGCGACAATTTATGCATGATTCACGGTTGTATTTATTCCCACATCCCAACTTTGGGTAAAATATTGCAACCGGTTCATTTTTACCGCAAACCATGTATTCTTAAATGATGTATCTTAGAATTGTTGAAACAAGACTTGTTATTATTATTTTTTTACCGGCTGCAATATTAACTCCATTTTAATTGAGTTTGATGTATTCGGGCCATAGTGATATGTTGGATTTAAATTAAGATCCTGTGTCAATCTATTTTATGTGCTAATTATCTGTTTTGTAGTTCAAAACAAAAGACTCCCTCCTTTTTATAAAAAATATGTGTGTGTACTGTATTTACTTTGCTCAGATATTTTGTGAAACAACATTATTACAAACAAGCATACTGTAGTCTTAGTTGCTTTCCTCAAAAGAGGACTGAACAGCACCTGTTTCTGACTTCAAATAAAGGAGGAATAGTTACAGGTGGAGGATAGTATTAATCATCTCTTTTCCATTGTACTTCAGGATATCCACGTTATCACCACATCTCCTTAGGAAGTCATTTAAAGCTTAACATTTAGAAACCGGATTCCATCTCCATGTCTTCCAATGTGAATAAACATTCAAGCACTTACACCCATCGGGACATCTAACTCATAACTCACTACATATTTTCATGAAAATGAAGAGTAGGCAAAGAAAACTATGTACTATATAAACTATATATACTATACTATGTAAAACTATATACTAACAGCTCAGCTGCATTGGGCAGGAACTGCATTAGGCAGTGAGGCATTTAAAGTGAGGTTTTTAAGTGATACAGTTAGACTACAGTTAATATATATATATATATATAGTTAATATACTCACCTTCTTCATGCAAGACCAATAACCAATAACCTCAGCTGATATGACATGGATCTAATTGCATTCTCTTCACAGGTATGTTCCTGATGTTGAAACTCTCTGTATAAGACTGAATCTGGCCTTGTTGAATTGATATATAAGTATGTTCCTGATGTTGAAACTCTCTGTATAAGACTGAATCTGGCCTTGTTGAATTGATATATAAGTATGTTCCTGATGTTGAAACTCTCTGTATAAGACTGAATCTGGCCTTGTTGAATTGATATATAAGTTAGTATGTTTGAATGTAAAAAGTATTTTTTTTTTTCTTTTCCTCTTAACTCTGTGCTGTTAATTGAACAAATGGAACAAGGTGACTGATTGGGGAGGGGGAGGGTCATGTGACCTTTTTTTTGTGTATAATACTAACAGCTCAGCTGCATTGGGCAGGAACTGCATTAGGCAGTGAGGCATTTAAAGTGAGGTTTTTAAGTGATACAGTTAGACTACAGTTAATATATATATATATAGTTAATATACTCACCTTCTTCATGCAAGACCAATAACCAATAACCTCAGCTGATATGACATGGATCTAATTGCATTCTCTTCACAGGTATGTTCCTGATGTTGAAACTCTCTGTATAAGACTGAATCTGGCCTTGTTGAATTGATATATAAGTATGTTCCTGATGTTGAAACTCTCTGTATAAGACTGAATCTGGCCTTGTTGAATTGATATATAAGTATGTTCCTGATGTTGAAACTCTCTGTATAAGACTGAATCTGGCCTTGTTGAATTGATATATAAGTTAGTATGTTTGAATGTAAAAAGTATTTTTTTTTTTCTTTTCCTCTTAACTCTGTGCTGTTAATTGAACAAATGGAACAAGGTGACTGATTGGGGAGGGGGAGGGTCATGTGACCTTTTTTTTGTGTATAATACTAACAGCTCAGCTGCATTGGGCAGGAACTGCATTAGGCAGTGAGGCATTTAAAGTGAGGTTTTTAAGTGATACAGTTAGACTACAGTTAATATATATATATATATATAGTTAATATACTCACCTTCTTCATGCAAGACCAATAACCAATAACCTCAGCTGATATGACATGGATCTAATTGCATTCTCTTCACAGGTATGTTCCTGATGTTGAAACTCTCTGTATAAGACTGAATCTGGCCTTGTTGAATTGATATATAAGTATGTTCCTGATGTTGAAACTCTCTGTATAAGACTGAATCTGGCCTTGTTGAATTGATATATAAGTATGTTCCTGATGTTGAAACTCTCTGTATAAGACTGAATCTGGCCTTGTTGAATTGATATATAAGTTAGTATGTTTGAATGTAAAAAGTATTTTTTTTTTTCTTTTCCTCTTAACTCTGTGCTGTTAATTGAACAAATGGAACAAGGTGACTGATTGGGGAGGGGGAGGGTCATGTGACCTTTTTTTTGTGTATAATACTAACAGCTCAGCTGCATTGGGCAGGAACTGCATTAGGCAGTGAGGCATTTAAAGTGAGGTTTTTAAGTGATACAGTTAGACTACAGTTAATATATATATATATATATAGTTAATATACTCACCTTCTTCATGCAAGACCAATAACCAATAACCTCAGCTGATATGACATGGATCTAATTGCATTCTCTTCACAGGTATGTTCCTGATGTTGAAACTCTCTGTATAAGACTGAATCTGGCCTTGTTGAATTGATATATAAGTATGTTCCTGATGTTGAAACTCTCTGTATAAGACTGAATCTGGCCTTGTTGAATTGATATATAAGTATGTTCCTGATGTTGAAACTCTCTGTATAAGACTGAATCTGGCCTTGTTGAATTGATATATAAGTTAGTATGTTTGAATGTAAAAAGTATTTTTTTTTTTCTTTTCCTCTTAACTCTGTGCTGTTAATTGAACAAATGGAACAAGGTGACTGATTGGGGAGGGGGAGGGTCATGTGACCTTTTTTTTGTGTATAATACTAACAGCTCAGCTGCATTGGGCAGGAACTGCATTAGGCAGTGAGGCATTTAAAGTGAGGTTTTTAAGTGATACAGTTAGACTACAGTTAATATATATATATATATAGTTAATATACTCACCTTCTTCATGCAAGACCAATAACCAATAACCTCAGCTGATATGACATGGATCTAATTGCATTCTCTTCACAGGTATGTTCCTGATGTTGAAACTCTCTGTATAAGACTGAATCTGGCCTTGTTGAATTGATATATAAGTATGTTCCTGATGTTGAAACTCTCTGTATAAGACTGAATCTGGCCTTGTTGAATTGATATATAAGTATGTTCCTGATGTTGAAACTCTCTGTATAAGACTGAATCTGGCCTTGTTGAATTGATATATAAGTTAGTATGTTTGAATGTAAAAAGTATTTTTTTTTTTCTTTTCCTCTTAACTCTGTGCTGTTAATTGAACAAATGGAACAAGGTGACTGATTGGGGAGGGGGAGGGTCATGTGACTTTTTTTTGTGTATAATACTAACACCTCAGCTGCATTGGGCAGGAACTGCATTAGGCAGTGAGGCATTTAAAGTGAGGTTTTTAAGTGATACAGTTAGACTACAGTTAATATATATATATAGTTAATATACTCACCTTCTTCATGCAAGACCAATAACCAATAACCTCAGCTGATATGACATGGATCTAATTGCATTCTCTTCACAGGTATGTTCCTGATGTTGAAACTCTCTGTATAAGACTGAATCTGGCCTTGTTGAATTGATATATAAGTATGTTCCTGATGTTGAAACTCTCTGTATAAGACTGAATCTGGCCTTGTTGAATTGATATATAAGTATGTTCCTGATGTTGAAACTCTCTGTATAAGACTGAATCTGGCCTTGTTGAATTGATATATAAGTTAGTATGTTTGAATGTAAAAAGTATTTTTTTTTTTCTTTTCCTCTTAACTCTGTGCTGTTAATTGAACAAATGGAACAAGGTGACTGATTGGGGAGGGGGAGGGTCATGTGACCTTTTTTTTGTGTATAATACTAACAGCTCAGCTGCATTGGGCAGGAACTGCATTAGGCAGTGAGGCATTTAAAGTGAGGTTTTTAAGTGATACAGTTAGACTACAGTTAATATATATATATATATAGTTAATATACTCACCTTCTTCATGCAAGACCAATAACCAATAACCTCAGCTGATATGACATGGATCTAATTGCATTCTCTTCACAGGTATGTTCCTGATGTTGAAACTCTCTGTATAAGACTGAATCTGGCCTTGTTGAATTGATATATAAGTATGTTCCTGATGTTGAAACTCTCTGTATAAGACTGAATCTGGCCTTGTTGAATTGATATATAAGTATGTTCCTGATGTTGAAACTCTCTGTATAAGACTGAATCTGGCCTTGTTGAATTGATATATAAGTTAGTATGTTTGAATGTAAAAAGTATTTTTTTTTTTCTTTACCTCTTAACTCTGTGCTGTTAATTGAACAAATGGAACAAGGTGACTGATTGGGGAGGGGGAGGGTCATGTGACCTTTTTTTTGTGTATAATACTAACAGCTCAGCTGCATTGGGCAGGAACTGCATTAGGCAGTGAGGCATTTAAAGTGAGGTTTTTAAGTGATACAGTTAGACTACAGTTAATATATATATATATATAGTTAATATACTCACCTTCTTCATGCAAGACCAATAACCAATAACCTCAGCTGATATGACATGGATCTAATTGCATTCTCTTCACAGGTATGTTCCTGATGTTGAAACTCTCTGTATAAGACTGAATCTGGCCTTGTTGAATTGATATATAAGTATGTTCCTGATGTTGAAACTCTCTGTATAAGACTGAATCTGGCCTTGTTGAATTGATATATAAGTTAGTATGTTTGAATGTAAAAAGTATTTTTTTTTTCTTTTCCTCTTAACTCTGTGCTGTTAATTGAACAAATGGAACAAGGTGACTGATTGGGGAGGGGGAGGGTCATGTGACCTTTTTTTTGTGTATAATACTAACAGCTCAGCTGCATTGGGCAGGAACTGCATTAGGCAGTGAGGCATTTAAAGTGAGGTTTTTAAGTGATACAGTTAGACTACAGTTAATATATATATATATATAGTTAATATACTCACCTTCTTCATGCAAGACCAATAACCAATAACCTCAGCTGATATGACATGGATCTAATTGCATTCTCTTCACAGGTATGTTCCTGATGTTGAAACTCTCTGTATAAGACTGAATCTGGCCTTGTTGAATTGATATATAAGTATGTTCCTGATGTTGAAACTCTCTGTATAAGACTGAATCTGGCCTTGTTGAATTGATATATAAGTATGTTCCTGATGTTGAAACTCTCTGTATAAGACTGAATCTGGCCTTGTTGAATTGATATATAAGTTAGTATGTTTGAATGTAAAAAGTATTTTTTTTTTTCTTTTCCTCTTAACTCTGTGCTGTTAATTGAACAAATGGAACAAGGTGACTGATTGGGGAGGGGGAGGGTCATGTGACCTTTTTTTTGTGTATAATACTAACAGCTCAGCTGCATTGGGCAGGAACTGCATTAGGCAGTGAGGCATTTAAAGTGAGGTTTTTAAGTGATACAGTTAGACTACAGTTAATATATATATATATATATAGTTAATATACTCACCTTCTTCATGCAAGACCAATAACCAATAACCTCAGCTGATATGACATGGATCTAATTGCATTCTCTTCACAGGTATGTTCCTGATGTTGAAACTCTCTGTATAAGACTGAATCTGGCCTTGTTGAATTGATATATAAGTATGTTCCTGATGTTGAAACTCTCTGTATAAGACTGAATCTGGCCTTGTTGAATTGATATATAAGTATGTTCCTGATGTTGAAACTCTCTGTATAAGACTGAATCTGGCCTTGTTGAATTGATATATAAGTTAGTATGTTTGAATGTAAAAAGTATTTTTTTTTTTCTTTTCCTCTTAACTCTGTGCTGTTAATTGAACAAATGGAACAAGGTGACTGATTGGGGAGGGGGAGGGTCATGTGACCTTTTTTTTGTGTATAATACTAACAGCTCAGCTGCATTGGGCAGGAACTGCATTAGGCAGTGAGGCATTTAAAGTGAGGTTTTTAAGTGATACAGTTAGACTACAGTTAATATATATATATATATATAGTTAATATACTCACCTTCTTCATGCAAGACCAATAACCAATAACCTCAGCTGATATGACATGGATCTAATTGCATTCTCTTCACAGGTATGTTCCTGATGTTGAAACTCTCTGTATAAGACTGAATCTGGCCTTGTTGAATTGATATATAAGTATGTTCCTGATGTTGAAACTCTCTGTATAAGACTGAATCTGGCCTTGTTGAATTGATATATAAGTATGTTCCTGATGTTGAAACTCTCTGTATAAGACTGAATCTGGCCTTGTTGAATTGATATATAAGTTAGTATGTTTGAATGTAAAAAGTATTTTTTTTTTCTTTTCCTCTTAACTCTGTGCTGTTAATTGAACAAATGGAACAAGGTGACTGATTGGGGAGGGGGAGGGTCATGTGACCTTTTTTTTGTGTATAATACTAACAGCTCAGCTGCATTGGGCAGGAACTGCATTAGGCAGTGAGGCATTTAAAGTGAGGTTTTTAAGTGATACAGTTAGACTACAGTTAATATATATATATATATATAGTTAATATACTCACCTTCTTCATGCAAGACCAATAACCAATAACCTCAGCTGATATGACATGGATCTAATTGCATTCTCTTCACAGGTATGTTCCTGATGTTGAAACTCTCTGTATAAGACTGAATCTGGCCTTGTTGAATTGATATATAAGTATGTTCCTGATGTTGAAACTCTCTGTATAAGACTGAATCTGGCCTTGTTGAATTGATATATAAGTATGTTCCTGATGTTGAAACTCTCTGTATAAGACTGAATCTGGCCTTGTTGAATTGATATATAAGTTAGTATGTTTGAATGTAAAAAGTATTTTTTTTTTTCTTTTCCTCTTAACTCTGTGCTGTTAATTGAACAAATGGAACAAGGTGACTGATTGGGGAGGGGGAGGGTCATGTGACCTTTTTTTTGTGTATAATACTAACAGCTCAGCTGCATTGGGCAGGAACTGCATTAGGCAGTGAGGCATTTAAAGTGAGGTTTTTAAGTGATACAGTTAGACTACAGTTAATATATATATATATATAGTTAATATACTCACCTTCTTCATGCAAGACCAATAACCAATAACCTCAGCTGATATGACATGGATCTAATTGCATTCTCTTCACAGGTATGTTCCTGATGTTGAAACTCTCTGTATAAGACTGAATCTGGCCTTGTTGAATTGATATATAAGTATGTTCCTGATGTTGAAACTCTCTGTATAAGACTGAATCTGGCCTTGTTGAATTGATATATAAGTATGTTCCTGATGTTGAAACTCTCTGTATAAGACTGAATCTGGCCTTGTTGAATTGATATATAAGTTAGTATGTTTGAATGTAAAAAGTATTTTTTTTTTCTTTTCCTCTTAACTCTGTGCTGTTAATTGAACAAATGGAACAAGGTGACTGATTGGGGAGGGGGAGGGTCATGTGACCTTTTTTTTGTGTATAATACTAACAGCTCAGCTGCATTGGGCAGGAACTGCATTAGGCAGTGAGGCATTTAAAGTGAGGTTTTTAAGTGATACAGTTAGACTACAGTTAATATATATATATATATATATAGTTAATATACTCACCTTCTTCATGCAAGACCAATAACCAATAACCTCAGCTGATATGACATGGATCTAATTGCATTCTCTTCACAGGTATGTTCCTGATGTTGAAACTCTCTGTATAAGACTGAATCTGGCCTTGTTGAATTGATATATAAGTATGTTCCTGATGTTGAAACTCTCTGTATAAGACTGAATCTGGCCTTGTTGAATTGATATATAAGTTAGTATGTTTGAATGTAAAAAGTATTTTTTTTTTTCTTTTCCTCTTAACTCTGTGCTGTTAATTGAACAAATGGAACAAGGTGACTGATTGGGGAGGGGGAGGGTCATGTGACCTTTTTTTTGTGTATAATACTAACAGCTCAGCTGCATTGGGCAGGAACTGCATTAGGCAGTGAGGCATTTAAAGTGAGGTTTTTAAGTGATACAGTTAGACTACAGTTAATATATATATATATATATATAGTTAATATACTCACCTTCTTCATGCAAGACCAATAACCAATAACCTCAGCTGATATGACATGGATCTAATTGCATTCTCTTCACAGGTATGTTCCTGATGTTGAAACTCTCTGTATAAGACTGAATCTGGCCTTGTTGAATTGATATATAAGTATGTTCCTGATGTTGAAACTCTCTGTATAAGACTGAATCTGGCCTTGTTGAATTGATATATAAGTTAGTATGTTTGAATGTAAAAAGTATTTTTTTTTTTCTTTTCCTCTTAACTCTGTGCTGTTAATTGAACAAATGGAACAAGGTGACTGATTGGGGAGGGGGAGGGTCATGTGACCTTTTTTTTGTGTATAATACTAACAGCTCAGCTGCATTGGGCAGGAACTGCATTAGACAGTGAGGCATTTAAAGTGAGGTTTTTAAGTGATACAGTTAGACTACAGTTTGACTAGAGGTGACTGGGGACTGGATCTACTGCAACCTCTTTTACTCAATACAACAAACGGTAAGCTATTCAGATCGCACTATGATACCATGCTTGTTAGCCTGCATAGTTTAACCCCCCACCCCTTTACAACTTCTTTCACTGCAGCCTCTCCCAAAACTGACTGCACAAAACACTGAAACCCTGAATTGACCCTAGCATTGCAATGCAGCAAAACACTTGAAAATGTACAGGCCCACCCCTGCTGTTTAGTCTGCACACACTCACTCTGCTCATAACAGCTCCATGCAACACTGCCTACCTCTAGCATCATGAACCTGCTATGTATTTTAATTTTTTTCTTTCTCCTGGCCTCATGGAGATGTTACTCCCTCTATCCACTACAAACTCCTCCATCCTGGCCCGCACCCAACATCACCATACACCCTGGACTGCTCAAAAGCCTTGCACTATCTACTGAATGTTGGTGGAGAACTCTAAAAACAAGCACACCAACCACTGCTCACTCTAATGGAAAACACCACAAATTTACAACTTGTAAACAACTACCCAAATTTCTTCTCATACTATTACTCTCTCTAGCAGGTGATATTGAAACTAACCCAGGTCCTCCCATTTCAGCTCTGTCCCATGCCCCTGAGAATTCCACCTTTAAATTCCAAAAAGGGCTATCTGTCGCCCATATAAACATCCGGAGCCTGCTGCCCAAACTAGACGAACTAAGGGCATGGTGCCTTATGCATAAACCCAAAGCCATCGTTCTTACAGAAACATGGCTATCCTCTAAAACCCCTGATGCAAATATCGCCATTCAGGGATACTCCATTTTTAGGAGAGATAGGTCAAAGAGAGGAGGAGGGGTGTTATTTTATATTGCAGACACCTTACAATTTACACTGCTACATTGCCCACCAAGTCCACCCTCTTTTGAAACTCTAGTTGGCAAAATCTGCCTCCCCTTTTCTAAGCCCATCTTGCTTGCTGGCATCTACCGCCCCCCTAAAGCCCTTCTACAATCCTTGACTGATATCACCCAATTTCTTGCCTCCATTTCCTCTCTGAATGAGAAGAGTGAGCTGCTAGTTCTTGGGGATTTCAACTTCAATTGGCTTGACCCTAAAAACCACAAAATCCAGATACAACTCAAGTCACTTAACCTATCGCAACTCATTTCCCAACCCACACGAATAAACCTGAAGTCGCATAACCATTCCTTGCTAGACTGGATTCTCTCCTCAAACCCCAGCAGAATCCAATCCTCTGGCATCCTTCCTGACATTTTCAGTGACCATGCAATAGTGTACTGTGTAAGGAAAATTAAACCGCCCCATTCAAGCCCCAAATTTCTCCTCACTAGAACATTTAAAAACTTTAACCCACAACAGTTTCTGGATGACCTTACCAACTGCCCATGGCACAGAATCGATTTAATTCCCGACCCTGATTCTGCGCTCGACTATTTCCAATCCGAGTTCTTAAAACTCTGCGATACCCATGCTCCACTATGCAAAATAAGGGTACGGGGGCCCACCTTCCATGGGTTACACCTGACCTTATAGCACTCTACCAGTTCAGGGATGCCTTGTGGAAAAGCTACAAAGTAACTGGCACTACCAAGGATCTCAATCACTACAGATGCCTGCGGAACGTGTGCACAAGGCAAACAAGGCATGCAAAAGCACAATATTACTCTGACAATCTCCTCCAGAATACATCAAACCCAGCTAATTTCTGGAAGGTTATCAACAATATATTCCAGCCTCCTAACCATCAACAACCAAGTAATATCACTAAGGGGGATATTACTCTGACAAACCCCACTGACATTGCAAATGCATTCAATGATTACTTTGTGGGGTGTGCCACTAACCTATTAGCGAAACGCAGCACAAACCCCAAACCTGAATCTCATCCTGGGAGTACCCCTATAGTCCCACCCCCTCCCAACACTGCCCACAATTTTCAATTTAGCCCAGTATCTGAAGAGGAGATTACACAAGCGCTCCTCAAACTAAAACTAAGCAGCCAATGTGGACCCGACTTACTACAATCTAGGTTCCTACGACTTGGTGCCCCAGCCATTGCCAAACCAATTGCGTCCATAGTCAACTCTATCCTGTCTGCAGGCCATATCCCTAAGACCTGGAAAACTGCCAGAGTTGTCCCAATCTTCAAAAGTGGGGACAAAAACACTGTCTCAAACTACAGGCCAATCTCACTTCTCCCAATTCTATCCAAAGTTATGGAAAAATGTGTCCACTCCCAATTAAGCGACTACTACACCAAGACAAATTTCCCTAGCCAATTCCAGTCTGGGTTTCGTCCCAAACACTCCACCGTAACTACCCTGCTAAAAGTTTGCAATGAAATCCAGTGTGGAATGGAACGGGGACAACTCACTGGTGCAGTATTCCTAGATTTTGCAAAGGCTTTTGACACAGTTGATCATGCTATCCTGCTTAACAAACTCCAGAGCTCTGGAATAGGGAAACATGCTTTAAACTGGTTTCAGTCCTACCTATCAGGAAGATCCCAACATGTGTCCATCTCAGGCTCTAACTCCAACCCCCTGGATATCACCTGTGGTGTCCCGCAAGGCTCTGTTCTGGGGCCCCTACTCTTCTCAGTGTTCATTAATGATCTTCCCACAGCTTGTACGGAAGCCTCAATACACATGTATGCAGATGACACAATCCTGTATGCACACAGCCATAGCCTCTCTGACCTTCAACACATACTTCAGTCTGACTTTTTGAGACTCGAAAACTGGATTTCCCAAAACAAACTGTTTTTAAACACTGACAAGACTGTAACAATGGTATTTGGGACCAAGACTAAATTTGTAAAGCTTCCAGTGACTGAGCTCCTGATTAGAACCAACGCTAAAACCACCCTAACAACTGTCACTAGTTTTAAATACCTGGGCTTATGGTTTGACTCCCACTTTACATTCGGGATGCACATTGATACCCTGACAACCAAGACCTATGCCAAACTAGGGGTACTTTACAGGAACAAATCCTCCCTAAGTCTCCTGGTCAGAAAGCGTATTGCACAGCAGATGCTAATGCCAATTATTGACTATGGAGACATAGTATATGGCACGGCTCCTCAAACCCACCTTAGCAAACTTGACACCCTCTACAATTCAATTTGTCGTTTTGTTCTCCAATGCAACTACAACACACATCACTGCGAAATGCTCAAAGAACTAGATTGGTCATCACTAGAGTCTAGGCGCAAAGTTCACCTTTCCTGTCTCACCCTCAAATACTTTCTGGGCAAGCTACCCAGCTACCTGAACAAGCTCCTCACCCCTACCACATGCAGTACCTATCACCTGAGATCAGACTCCAAAAGACTATTCATGGTCCCAAGACTCAACAAAGTATCCGGACGTTCCTCCTTCTCCTTCCGTGCACCCCAAAACTGGAACAACCTACCAGAGACTCTCATATCCACCACCAGCTTAAGTTCTTTCAAATCTAAGGCTGTCTCACACTTTAATCTGGTCTGTAACTGTTTCATAAGCTCATAATATATATTTTCTTTAACTGTGCATGCAATGTCTTGTATATAAATGTATACCTTGTTCATTTATGTAACTGTATTTGTAACCATGTATTATTTGTTTTACTCTGTGCCCAGGACATACTTGAAAACGAGAGGTAACTCTCAATGTATTACTTCCTGGTAAAATATTTTATAAATAAATTATAAATAAATAAATGTATATATTTTAAATACACAGCTAATATTTAATCTTACAATTTAAAAACAGGGTTGACCCCTATGTAAGATTTTAACATAAGACATAGGGCTAGATTCACTAAAGATGAATATAGCAGAGTAAAAATGTGGTCTTATTAAGAAATAGGATGGTGGTAATATTTTTTCAATTTATTCACTTAGAATTGGCCCAGATCCACTAAACTTCATTAGGTTATTTAGTGTAACGCTAACCTAGATTATCATTGGGTTAATACGAAATCTTATTCACTTAAGGAAATAACATAACATAGCAGTAACCTACATAACTCCCTAAACACTCCTTTATAAAACATGTGGAGATACCTGTGAACAAAACATGCCTGAGAAATATGGTTATTGTAATCATTTGAATATACTTTGCATATCTCAAATAGCATATTACCCAAGTACTGTACAGTATCTCAGGTGTGTTCAGCTTTTCTAACATAGGGTTCTGTAATAGGATTTCTTACAAAACCTTACGCCAGAAAATTATTGAATCCCTATTATGCATGAGGCCACCAATACAAAGGAATATCTTCAGGGGTTAACATACACCATGAACACCCAATGAAATAAGGTACAAATACACAAAACGAATAACATCCATATGTATAAAGTAATTAGAAGTCAAGTGGACAGCTAGTAATGGGCTAATATAATACAGTATGTTTCACAATGTTAATATTGTTTATTGTTATATCACATATTCCAGGTTGACTAGTCTTATTTTGCCTATGTATATAGTGGCCCTTATATACATAAATTAAAATATGTGGTTTTATTCCAGAGTAGAGCGGGTGATAGACTTAGAGAAAGGGAGGCAAATTTTGCCAACAAAACTTTCAAAAGCAGCAAAACGTGAAATCTTCTATGGGTTTTTTTTGGGGGGGGGGGGGAGGTTCCTACATAAATCAGTTCTGTAGTATTTTTATTCAACTTTTAATGCCATTTGTTATGTGCTTTTAAAGCATCCTTTGATTTCTATAGCAGGTTTTAACCCACCTCCCAAGCAGTGCAAAAATTTTGCAACAGTTTCCTGGGGTAATTTGTTGAAAACAATAGATAATGTTACCTTAGTAATATACGGATACATTGTAGCTGCTGAGTTACACTGGCTGAAGGGTTGATTGAAACTGAAAGGCAGCCATTACTGTATGTTCGACACACAATCAGGATTTTGACAGATTTATAACAGAAGCAGTAACAATTGCCAGCTTAGGTAAAAATGTAGAATTATACATTGTCAAATGCTTTACATATACAAATAATAAAGAAAAAAATGTTGGAAAGTAGTATTGCTGCTTTAAGGAATTGTCAATATTAAATAATATTCCTCCTCCTCTTCTCATTGACCAATCTTTCCTAAAGATAGATTAACCTTCAACAGAAAATGAGGTATCAAGAGTTTTGGAATTTTAACGCGACGTTGCCCGAAAACAAACACATTGCTGCCGCCGCGTGCGCTTATAGTAAGCGCGACGGCAACAATACGACGGAGCGACGTCGTCGCGAAAACTGGTAACCGGCAAAATTTGATTTTTCAAGGCCTGTCGCCTCATGTGATGGCCCTTGAACCAATCAAATGGCCGGAAACCTGCGATGCCGACGCCCAGCAAAATATAACTTTCGCCAGTGGCGACGGCAACAGGTGACATCACCCGTCGTATCGCCGTCGCCATCGACGGCACTATAGGCACGACCTTTGTCATGTTTCAGTAAGAATGATTGTTTTTGGCTTATATACCCTTAGTTCATCTAGTTTGGGTATTAAACTATGTCCATTTCTAGAGAGGACAGATAGCTCTGTTAAGAATGTAAGGCTAAGGCCCCGCTCCCAGAGTCAGCGCACCTGCGCTGCTGACAGGCGGTGCGCTGAGATACACAGACCGCGATCTGCGGTCTGTAGGGAGCGGGAGCCGGAGCGGGAGGTGGGCGGGAGGTGGGAGGTTTGATCGGGAGGTGGGCGGGAGGTGGGCGGTTTGACAGGGAGGGGGGGCATGGCTTGAGCGGAGGGACCCGCTACTCTCCCCCCCCTCCCTCCACGGACTCGGGCTGGAGCTGGAAGGTAAGTTTAAACACACACACGCAGGCACTCATTCATACACGCGCACACACACACACAGGCAGGCACTCACGCACTCATACACACACACACGCGCGCACACACAGGCAGGCACTCACGCACTCATACACACACACACACACAGACAGAGGCAGGCACTCGGGCACACACACACACAGACAGGCACTCACGCACTCAGACACATACACACACAGACAGGCACGCACACACACAGACACACACACAGAGAAAGGCACTCACCTGCTTTCACTCCACACTCCTCCCCGCTCCCCGAAGCCTCTCCTCCTCCCGCAGCCTCCCCTCCCCATTGGCTCACAGCCACACACGTCACGCGTCAACGCTAGGAAACACCATTCTCTGGTGTCTCCAGCGGCTGACGCGCTACAGCGTGTAGTGCTCTGTGCAGCCAGGGGGGACCGGGACCGGCTCGCGAGGATTCCCCTGCTGGTGGGGAACTCGCGACCCGCCGCCCGCGCCAACGAGCGCAGCGGGACCGAGGCCTAAGAGGGACATTTTCTGTGGTGTGGAAGTTACTGTAGTAAAAAAAGAGATCTTGTGTTTAATTTAATACCGCCTGCCAATGATGGTAACAATTGGAATATAAATGTATATCATTGTTCGTGGGTTGCAAAAAAATTATGTTTGAAATGATAAATTGATTTATTTGTGATTTAACATAACATAGTTATGCAAAACTTTTGAGTAAGCCAGGATGTACAGTATGATTACATAGCCTGAGCTCCCAGAGGAAGAAGTATTTAACTTGGAAAGAGTAAGAGGTTTAAGTTAGATCCCAGAAAAAAAGAGAACATTACCATTATAGGTACACAAGCTATGATCCTAACAAAGGTCTTGTGAAAAGTGAGGAATCAGAGGTATCAATGGGTTAAGTATAGCATACATTAAATTTCTTCATCCAAAAACAATGTATGTGTTGTCATCCTCTTGTAGTTCCACTTCTGTTCAATTCCTCTATAACTCCAAATTGTATGCCACTTAAAAAATGTACCACTTTAAAGATGGAACATTGTCTCTAAATATATAGGCCTAAGTAGTCACCTGATCACAATTAAAATCTGCTCAGACACAGGTTTATTAACACAAGAGGCACATAAGACAAATGTTATGGTAAATGTAATCAGACAGTTCTCATACCTACTACTGTATATCATACAACACACAGAACCCCAGCAAGCTCATTTTAGGAACCCCTTAGCCCCCACAAAATATATATGTATATAAGTGTCAAAAAGGAGAGCTACTGAGAGTGGCAAATGTAAACAACAAGCGACAGAGAAGCCCAATGCTACATCCAATATGACAAAAAATACACAGTAAAATACTTCTATATTCTCTTGAAAAGGCTCCTTTAGTTTAACCCTTTGTCCAAAGCATTGTAAGCCTGCAAGCCACGTCATGGCAGACCCAGTTTGCAGTTCCTAAAACTACCAGATAAAATTCTAATATACCTCTATTAGAATTAAAATTCTCATGTACCTCTATTACGAGGAGGAAGGACCACATTGGATATATATCCAGTAGAATGAAAAAGACCTGCTGACTTGGGAAGTGGGGAGGCGCAAGCTTAAACCTTGGGAAGGAGGAGCCACTAATCTCCAACAGCTGAGACCAGCTGAAAATAAGTTAACAAACAACACACAGAACCCCAGCAAGCTAATTTTTGGAACCCCCGAACCCCCACAAAATATATATGTATATAAGTGTCAAAAAGGAGAGCTATTGAGGGTGGAAAATGTATACAACAAGCAACAGAGAAGCCCAATGCTACATCCAATATGACAAAAATACACAGTAAAATATTTCTACTGTATATTCTCTTGAAAATGGTCATTCAGTTTAACCCTTTGGCCAAAGCATCATAAGCCTGCAAGCCACGTCAAGGCAGGCCCAGTTTTACAGTGTATTTTTGTCATATTGGATGTAGCATTGGGTTTCTCTGTCGCTTGTTGTATACATTTGCCACGCACGGTAGCTCTCCTTTTTGACACTTATATACATATATATTTTGTGGGAGTTCAGGGGTTATTTTCAGCTGGTCTATATACACACACAGACACACACACACACACACACACACACACAAACCTACTTAGGTAAAACATGCCTATATATACCCAGGGTGGGAGATTAAAATCATAAAAGATTTGTGATATATAAATATGTAGATAAAATGGGGTTACCATTGAAGATTGCAACTATAATACCATTGAATCCCACTAAGCATAAAAGTGTAGGTATTAGCTTGAAGCAAGTTAAGAACTGTTGAAGTGATGCTGCTCGTGTCAGTGTTCTTGTGGTCACTGTGTAAACATTCCTAGAAGATACGAGTGCACAATGCTTCTATTGTGCAATAAAATAAATGTATTCACATACACTGGCGACACACTTTATTCGAGCTCGGCTAGTCCCACGAATTCGGGTATACCCGGGTGTATTGAGGTTTCTGACTGTTTTCTGCCCGAGTGCATTGAGTTATTTTCCAGCAGGGATTGAAGCATTTTATTCCCGCTGGCTGCAATACTGCATAGTACATATATATATACTGCATTACAATTCATGAATTTATGCCATCTGGTAGACACGCGAAGCATTGCAGCCTATTAAATCCTAATCATTATCATTTAACAGATCAGCCGCCCATCAGCGAGGCATGAACCCAGGCTGGGAAGGCAAATGCAACGGGGCTTGTCAGAGGTGAGGAGCGGCGCATTCCAGGTATCTTGCAGGTACATATCGGGTATTTGCTCGAATAAAGTGTGTCGGTGCAGTATATAGTGATGGCTCCATCAAAGCGTAGGATCTTGTGTCCCAGATTAAGGTAGGAAACTTAGTATTTCTCTATATGGGGTTTATTTACACTAATAAGCCCAACGTCACTTTAAGTCAAAACAAAATCATAAAACAAATGCCTTCTCCTCTTAGGAGACTAACTACACATTCTGCTCCAACCCTTACTAACTGGCTGGACAGCTAAGCTGGTTACCACCCCAAAAAAGGTACTATTATAGTTAACCGGTTTCTCTTATCTGTTATTCCAGGGTTTGGAGCAGACGTCCTCTAATCAGCATGGTAACGCGTCCTTCCTTCCTAGGGGATCTCGGCACTACGAGAGCTTAGAGAATCTCTCCTCTGTAAGTCCAATGTTAAGGACAGGACATCCCCGCTTCAGCACGGTCTCATGCCCTTCCTTCTTCTTCCTGGGATTAACAACCCAGGCAGTCCCAGCTGGCTCCAAAACCACCGTCCAGCGAGCCTAGGAGACTGTGCAAACTTCACATAGCTGGGGAGAACTCTTCTCTGTCCCCCTTCTCTGGTTACAGCAGTCACTCATTGTGTATTGTCACTTCCTGACTTTTAAAACTCCATGAGAAATCAGGAGTTCAGCCACCTCAATAAGCCAGCAGCTGCTGCTGGCTTCTCTAGGGAAATTAACTCTCTGTGCGTTGGAAAGTCCCACAGCTACCCTATTCCAGCACCTAGAGGACAGTGATGGTATCACTATATATATATATATATATATATATATATATATATATATTGTATTGTATGCCTTTATTTATATATATATATATATATATATATATATATATATAAATATGAACCAATGCTTTCCCAGGCGAGAAAACAATTATTAAAGACAATATATCGGCACAGAAGGTCCTTTCTGGACCGAAACGTTGGTTTGATCTGTGCTGATGTATTGTCTTTAATACAATTTATTTACCATATTGCTTTGAGTGCTGCTTCCTTGTTTTCTCGCCTGGGAAAGCATTGGTTCATATACTTTTGATTATGTAGCATGCACCTTGAATTGTGTTGTTTGCTCTCTCTCTCTCTCTCTCTCTCTGTCTCTCTCTCTCTCTCTCTCTCTCTCTCTCTCTCTCTCTCTCTCTCTCTCTCTCTCTCTCTCTCTCTCTCTCTCTCTCTCTCTATATATATATATATATATATGAATTATGACATCATGAACCTCTCCCCTTAAACATTGTGCACCAAATTTAGCTTATCTCAATAAAAGTGATAATGTCACATACAGGTATATACAGCATCTCTGATTGCCATAAAAGTGATAGTCATAATTTTGTGTTTAGCAACTTATAAGTTCTTTTTTAATATAGACAGTACATCTTAAAGTAAATGAATCTGGTACATTGGTACACATTAACATTTTTACATAAAAAACAATCATTCTTCTTTAGTAAAGAACATTGTAATCCTCTAAAAGTAGAGTAATTGTTGAGTTTTGTGACCTAAAGAGTTCTAATGAGAATAAGAAAACAAGCAGGAACCAAATAAAGATATATGCGGAAAGTGCATTTTGTAGGCTTAATTATATCCAAAACCAAAATGAATAACAGTTTTATCCTTCATATTCATCATTTTGCATATTAAACAAACACTTAGCAAGAGTTCTTTAAAGCTATATATGTGAATTTATTGGACACATTAAATGCAGTTCATGAATATAAAATCAGTTCAAGTATGGGCAATCTGTGTAAAAAAATGAATTAATATGCAGAAAGCATGCATTAACAAACACAAATGTTTGTGTATAATTTGCTGAGATCCCACAGAATTCCTAATTTGCATGGAGGAAAAGTAGCTCAGTATGTTATTAAAATGGAAATACAATTTCATCAATTCAGAAAAGAAAAACATTAAGTGCAAAGACATAATTATTTAATATATAAAACCATTTTCTGCTAGAAGCACTTTCTAAAATCTATGACGCATTATAATGGCCATCTACCAATTGCACATTTCTTTCTTTTTTTATTTTTTAACCATTTTTTCTTTAACCATTAACAGGTTTACAAAATTGGAAAATCATTTTTAATTCAGGCTTTGTTTTGAAATGACTCACAATAAAGATATATTTGCATTTCTCAATCCACATGTAATCTACTATATTTCCTTAAATGTGTGTTATTAAAGTATTAAAACTTGTACTTACTGTAAATACAAGAAAACTAATTCTCTGTTTTAGAGATTAGACCATAATATTTTGCTCTCTTTGAAGCAACACCCATCTTTACCGCAATCTAGAAATGGATCACAGCCTACTCAGCCCATGTATTCTATTCCACTGTTTTTTAATAAAAGGTATTAATACTTACAAAAAAAAATACAGCAAAAATGAAAGGTTTGACTGAATCTTTTCAGTTCAATTTGAGAAACAAATTCTCAAATTGCCAATTGTTTTAATTTTCTTTATATATTTAAGTCAACAATTGTAGCCATTTGTGTATACACTATGACTCTTCCTCAGACAAAGTGAGAAATGGCACAAACACATTTGTACATAAACCTTGTGTGCACCATAATACTGTACTGTATATTATACTTTAGTGGTCATATACAAAGGGCACTTGGAATGGTTTACAAGGAATTCATAGTATCATACTTGCCCACATACTGTAGCATGTCATGAAGTGAGTAAAAGCTGGGTGGTGTGACAACTAACCATCTCATAAACATAAACCATGGAAATCTACAGTATTCCTTTCTTGTAGTGTAATTCCACATACAGAACGGCTGATAACAGATATGTTCAAGTACTTAACATAAACAACACATATTTTTAACACAAAACTGACAGCGTACCATGTGGAGAGCTTGAAACATCACAACTGCCATTATGCGTTAAAAATGTAATGTGATATTTGCTTAAAATATCTATATCAAGATTGTATTTTTCAGCCCATGGGTCCATGCTGTGCTCATTAAGCATCTGGATTAATGTTTTTGATGGTTTATGCTGACATGTTGTTTAGTTGTGTAAAAGCTTAGCTGCAACATGATCTGAATTAATATTACTATAAACTTGTGACATTTTGAAGCTGCTACTACTGTATGCTTTTCAAAGTATAGGACAATCACACATGCAAACAATCTAAATTTTAATTAATGTATGAATGTATGTATGTCTTTATTTATATAGCGCCATTAATGTACATAGCGCTTCACAGTGGTAATATACGTGACAAGCATATAAATAAAAAATAATACAAATAAGAGATCATGGGAATAAGTGCTTCAGACATACAGTAAAAGTAACATTTCAGAAGAGGAGTCCCTGCTCCGAAGAGCTTACAATCGAATTGGTAGTAGGAAGAACGTACAGAGACAGTTGGAGGGCATTCTGGTAAGTGCGTCAGCAGGGGGCCAAGCTTTATGTTTCATGTGTATAGTATTAGCCACGGTGCAACTCATATGCTTCTTTAAGCAAGGGTGTGTTAAGGTGGGTCTTAAAGGTGGATAGAGAGGGTACCAGTCGGGTATTGAGGGGAAGGGCATTCCAGTGGTGTAGGGCAGTCAGTGAGAAAGGTTTAAGGCAAGAGAGGGCTTTAGATTCAAAGGGGGTAGAGAGAAGGCATCCTTGATCAGAACGCAAGAGTTGGAATGATGCATAGCGAGAAATTAGGGCTGAGATGTAGGGGGGGGGGGCAGAAGAGTGTAAAGCTTTAAAAGTGAGGAGGAATTTGAGTGTGATATGCGGGATTTGATAGGAAGCCAGGAGAGTGATTTCAGCAGGGGAGACGCTGAGACAGATTTAGGAAAGAGTAGAGTGATTCTGGCAGCAGCATTTAGGATAGATTGTAGGGGAGACAGGTGAGAGGCAGACAGGCCGGACAGCAGGAGGTTACAGTAATCGAAACGGGAGAGAATGATGGCCTCAGTCAGAGTTTTAGCAGTCGAGCAACAGAAGAAAGGGAGTATCTTTGTAAAATTGCGGAGAAAAAAATGACAGGTTTTAGATACGTTTTGAATGTGAGAGGAGAATGTGAGAGAGGAGTTTAGTGTGCACCTAAGCAGCGTACTTGGGCTGAATGAGATAGTACTTCTACCAGTAATGTGGAAGGAGGGAGTAGGGCCAGGTTTGGAAGGAAGTATGAGGAGCTCTGTTTTTGCCATGTTAAGTTTAAGTCGTCGGAGGACCATCCAGGATGATATCGCAGAGAGACATTCAGAAACTTTGGTTTGTACAGCAGGTGTAAGGTCAGGGGTTGAAAATTAAATTTGTGTGTCGTCAGCATAGAGGTGATATTTAAAACCAAGAGTTGTGATTAGGTCACATAGAGAAAGTGTGTACATAGAAAAGAGAAGAGGTCCCAAGACAGAGCCCTGGGTACCCCCACAGAGAGATCGATAGAGGAGGAGGTGTTAGCAGAATAGACACTGAAACTACAATGGGAGAGGTAAGAGGAGATCCAGGATAGAACTTTGTTATGAATAACAAGAGTATGGAGAATGTGGAGAAGAGGGTGATCGGTGTAAAATGCTGCAGAGAGGTCAAGTAATATTAGCAGAGTCTAATGACCTCTGTCTTTCTCAGCATGGAGGTCATTACAGTAGTTATTTTAGTGAGGGCTATTTCAGTCGTGTAAGCAGTGTGGAAGCCAGATTGTAGAGGGTCTAGGAGAGAATAGGTGTTCAGAAAGTTGAGCAAGTGAGAGAATACAAGACGTTCAAGGAGTTTAGAGGCAAAAAACAGGAGGGAGACAGGTCGATGGTTAGAAATACAGGTAGGCTCAAGTTTGCTGTTTTTGAGTAATAGTATAACGGTTTCATGTTTGAAGGAGGAGGGAAAGGTACCACAGTAGAGGGAGGAGTTAAAAATGTGTGTGAGCGTAGGGATTATAGTAGGAGCAAGAGGTTTCAGGAGATGGGAGGGAATGGGGTCAAAAGGACAAGTGGCAGAGGGAGAAGAGGAGATCAGCAATGACACATCCTCCTCTGAGACAGCAGAAAAAGAGTCAAGGAAGGCAGGAGGAGAGTTAGGAAGTGATGTAGGATGGGAGGAGGATACAGAGGGGATGTTCTGATGTATGGATTCCACCTTTTCCTTTAAATAGTCAGATAAGTCCTGAGGTGAGATGGAGGAAGAAAAAGAGGCAGCTGAGGGTGGTTTGAGTATAGAGTCAAAGATAGAGAAGAGTTGGCATGGGTTAGTGTAGGAGGACATGCGCAGAGGTATGCAATGGAGACTTTTTAAGGTGAAATTAAATAAGGCTTTTATTGCGCCTGTTTCTTTAACATTAGAAAATCATCCAAACATATGCAAATACGGGGTCAAACAAAGTTTCTGTTCCACTTGGGAGTATTTCTAGTGAAACCTATGCAGTCCACAACTCCCTTTAGATTAGCATGTCTCCCAGCCCCAAACATATATCTTGATATGTGCAGATATACAAAAAGTCTTATAAAGGAAAGTCTTATCTGTTTCTTGTAGTTGGAGGGGAAGTCTTCTCTGTTCCTGGGTTGCTGCCTTTTCCTCAGGCTATATCAGCATTCAGCTTTAGAGGTGCTTTCCCCTGTGTCTTGCAGGCAGCGTGCAGTTTCTTCTGGCAGGCTCAAGACATCTGTTCCTATGGTCAGTCCCACAATTTGTGAGACTCAGGAAATCTCTCACTTCCTGTCTCAAAGGCAGGCTTTTCTAACAAACCTAATCAGCCAGGTGGTGTTGGTTAATTGACTACCAGCAGTTAACCACCACACTGCTGGATTAGAGGCACATTTCCTGAACAGGGATAAATCCCGTGTTACAGTTAGACTTGTGCGTGTTGATTAGTGAAGAAAAGTAGGTTTGTTTAGCCTGAGAGAGGGCAGAATTGAAACAGGATAGCATACATTTGTAGTGAAGGAAGTCTGCGAGAGTGTGAGATGTCCTCCAGATGCATTCAGAGGAACGAGTGGAGGAATGCAGCATGCGTGTGTGGGGATTTAGCCAGGGTCTTGGGTTAGAAAGGCGAGGACAGCAGAGAGAAAGCGTGTTGTGTAGAACAAGAGAGGAGGATAGGGCAGAGTTGTAGTTCCAGACCAGGTTGTCAGGGTCTGTAGCAGAACTGCGAGAGGAGAGGGAGGAGCATAAAGTGGAATCAAAGGCTGGTAGATTAATAGAGCGCAGGTCTCTGCAGAAATTAGGGGGAGATGGAGATGGAGATGGAGAAGGGGAGAAGCGAGAGAGAGAAAATTAGAATAGGTGATGGTCAGAGAGAGGAAAGGGGGAACTGGAGAAATCAGAGAGAGAGAAACGTTTTTAGTGAAAACCAGGTCTAAGTAGTGGCCATCCTTGTGGGTGCTGGCTGCAGTCCACTGTTGAAGGCCAAAAGAAGAGGTTAGAGAGAGAAAGCGAGCAGCCCAAGGGAGAGAGGGGTCATCAATGTGGCAGTTGAAGTCCCCATGGAGAAAACCAGGAGAGTCTGAGGAGATAAAGAATGAGAGCAAGGATTCAAAGTGAGAGAGAAAAGCAGAAGGGGGATGAGTAGAGGTAGGTGGGCCACACGTGACAGGGAGATGACCACACGTGGACAGGGAGAGAAGAAAAGATCTGGATAGTGTGAGCCTCAAAGGAGGAAAAAGCAAGAGAGGAAGGAATAGGAAGGGTACGGTAGCGACAGATAGATGAGAGCAGGATCCCCACGCCTCCACTCCAGTCATAAGGACATGGACTGTGGGGGAAAGAAAGGCCACCATAAGAGAGGGCAGCTTCCAGAGCAGAGTCAGGTCTCAGTTATAGCAAAAAGAAGCAGAGAGTGAGAGAGAAAGAAGTCATGCATAGAGAGGAACTTGTTAGAAAGGGAGCGAGAATTCCAAAGGGCACAGGAGAATGGGAGAGATTTGAGAGAGAAGAGGGAGGGTGGCAGGGGATGGGTATGAGGTTGGAGGGGTTGACACCAGAAGGAGTAGAATTTGCATTTGGCAGGCGAGGACGAGTGCAAGTAGGAATAAGGCAGGGACAGGATTTGAGGAGATATCCCCAGAAGCAAGTAGGAGAAGCATGGAAAGAAAGAGAATGTGTGAGGATGATTTGATGGGGTGTTTTTTAGTTCAGGGGATATAGCTGTGTAGTGTTAGTGGGCGCAGGTAAGAAAGGAGTTCATGTGAACTGAAAAGTGGTGAAGGAAGGAGAGATGGAGATATATGAATAGAGTTAGAAACATAATGAGGCTGGTAGAAAGAAGTGCATAATTTGAAAAGAAGTGAGGCCATAGCAAATATAAATAGTAAAGGTGGCATCACAGCAATAGTAATGTGCTGAGATGTGCAATCAGGGATAGATAATATCCTCCTTTCCAGCAAAGTTCAAATCCAGGATTCAGGGCCAGTAGATATTTTTTTGTTGTTGCCATATTTACACTACTTTAATTTTTTTTTGTGGGGTTATTCACAACATTTTCCAGTATTACAGTAGCTGAATAGCCATTATCTTTTGCTACTGGAGATTTCTTTGTAGTGCTCATTTAAGAAATAAAAAATGATAAGGTTAGTACATATGTTGGCACTGACAGATTTATTGTATCTTAAATTCATGGCAAAAAAAGAATTTTGTATTTCTTACTATGTGACTGCAATATCAATTGTTCTTAAAAAATAGACAACTTCTAAATAAAGTGCTGGAAATCTACATTAAGGATGCGTTCATTTATTTTTCTTTAGAATGGTAGATTTTCAAGTGCTATGCAAATATGCATTTAATCTCCAAACAGTTATGTGAAGTGCTGTATGTATATTTGCATGTAGAATTCAAATATATAATGTACTGTATATAATTGAAGCTATTCAGCATGATTCATTTTTACACATAAAAAGGATATATCATAAATTATTTCAGATTATGTGCAGCATATACATTTAGAAAGTGTTGTTTTAAGTAAAATGTATTATTATTATTTAAGAAACATTGCTCTAATTTGTATGATTTGATACAGTATATACATGATGACAAATATGTTCCTTTATCTTATTCCACATTAATAGTGTCAATATCAATGTTGTCATGAATTGGTTTGAGTGCCACAATTTTCAGCAGCTATTCCATTGCATACACAATTAGCGACAGTGCTTGTCATCTTATAGTGGTTGCATGTTTGTGCTATTTTAATTTTTTTACCTTCAGCTGTGATGCACAACCTTCAATGACCTTGTTTATTCTTGCATTTCCAGTGGAACATTTCATTGCGAAGATTTGCAGTGCCTAATAAAAAAGAAAGTTTCCTCCAAGCAAAAAAGCAAAATAGGATATTAAACATATTTTCCCATCTGAAGATTTTGAAACTTGATCAATAGGCATACTGCATGTCAGAGCCTTGGAGGATGGAGGTTTTCCCCAAAATGATTGTTCAGATGTACTACTTTGGAGGCTGTATGGATTTTCTCTTAAAGATGCCATTTAATAGAGGCCATTCTAAGAAGCAACATATTTCTTTACATTTTTCAAGTTTAATTCTGTGGTGTCTATATATCAAGACATTAATGGAGTAAAAAGGTTCTGGCGGGGGAAAAAAAAGATAATGAAGTGTGTAACAGAAAAACCTATTTATTTTAATGGTTATTAACTTATTTGCTAAATCCATGATTGTTCATTGCAGGTGTCCTCCATCAAGGAAGTGGTTCAATTTAGTCTTAAGTTAGGGTATGTTTTGCTATTGAAGTTTCTTATTTATTATAATTTTTGTCTCTGGTAAACTGTGAATTTAAAATCAAACTAAGGACATACTTCTTATGGAAAAATAACTGAAAAATTTCCAGAGTGCATTGTCATTTATAATAGTTTTTGGGAAATGTAGTTAATTTAAATTTAGGTTCAACCAGTTTCCAGGAAAATATTAGAGCCATGTTTACTTAGTAGGGCTATTCTTTAACACACCTTCAGGCGCCTGAACATATCTTATAGCCCAAGTGAATAGGCCTTCCGGTAATGGAAGGTGCCTTAGGAAAAATCACTGCTTAGTAAATATGGGGCTACATTTTGCAAATCAAAGAGATTAAAAATAACATATTTTATATTTTAGCGGAAATCTATTTTCTGTCTTCTCGCAGCACTATTACTAATATTTAATGTTGCATGTGCCCCACTTTATCTTATTGAGCCATATTAGAAGCTTTATAATATCAGTGAAAATCCTGGCAAATTCTGGCTCGACCATGTTGATCTTTCCCATCAGAACTCCTTACCTTCAATATGTCCTCATTACACAATTTAAGGCTTAATCGCTCCCTTCGGACAACATTGAATCAGGCCCTTAAAGGTTAACAGAAACGCATTTGATTGGTTTGTAATGTATGTATATAGAAAACCTGGAATTTGCGCCAAAGACAAAAAGTATTAGTTCATTTATTTTCTTGTGCAATGCAAAGTACAGTATGTTGATTGTTGGTGCTCAATGGTTCTGGAGACTGTTCTAGGCACAACACACAATAATAACATACAAAAGAATAAAGAGCTGCACACAGCGAAAAAGTACAGATACTCATCATATAATAAATGTATTAGCACATCTGTTATAAAAAGCATAACATTTCAGGCTATGCAGTTCTCCTCTACATAATGATCAAATAGCCTCATAAACATACATCAATTCAGCACAAATCCCCTCTCAAAAGCTTTAAATAAATTACAATGTTATTTTTTACTTATATAAATGATGCTAATGTTACCCGAGTGAAGTATAAACCTTCTTTGACAGTTCATTGTTCATTTTCGTATATAGAACCAAAATAAACACCACAGTAAAAACTTTGCCCCTCAATTTCCCAAAGAACAATATACCCTCCATTAAATATCTCTCAAATATATAGAATATATTATGAAAGACATGATATGTGCTTGGTGTATTATGTAGCTCCCTGTTTCCAACATAATTATGTATCCTCTATTAGTTGTTTATTCCACAAAATGTTCTGTCATGGCTTTAAATAGCAAGTACATGGTATATCCAAACACATTTGCCTTACCCTGTAAGCACTTGAGAGCCTGATACCTACTGTACTGTATGTGTCTCAATCCTCCCACCATTCACTGATAAGCAGTGTGGTTCAATCCTCAACTACAGTTAGGACCTTATCAGATCAGATCAATATTATTAATGTTTTTTTCAAGAAAGCAAACACAACTGCCATCGCACTGTGCTTGCTACTGCCAGATGGCAGTGTTCAAAATCACTAGATAAACCAATCATTACCATTTATTGACTAAAACCACTCACTTGTTTTTACCAATAACCACCTTTGAAATGTGATACTACAGTATCTCTATGAACATTTGGTTATACCCTATTACACTTGATTTCTACCAGATCCCATTCAATTAGAAGTAGAACAATGTACAGTACACTGGCGACACACTTTATTCGAGCTCGGCTAGTCCCACGAATTCGGGTATACCCGGGTGTATTGAGGTTTGTGACTGTTTTCTGCCCGAGTGCATTGGGTTATTTTCCAGGCAGGGATTGAAGCATTTTATTCCCGCTGGCTGCAATACTGCACAGTATATATATATATATATATACTGCATTACAATTCATGAATTTATGCCATCTGGTAGACACGCGAAGCATTGCAGCCTATTAAATCCTAATCATTATCATTTAACAGATCAGCCGCCCGTCAGCCAGGCATGAACCCAGGCTGGGAAGGCAAACGCAACGGGGCTTGTCAGAGGTGAGGAGCGGCGCATTCCAGGTATCTGCCAGGTACATACTGGGTATTTGCTCGAATAAAGTGTGTCGGTGGTATGTTATTTTTTTCATAAATGTAAACAAATGCATTGTTAAGTCTAAATATCTAGCAAGCCTACACTTCCTGGAACTTTACTCTTTTAGACTGTGATGAAGATTTGGTTTGCTCCAATTTTTTAGAGAGCGGGGAACATCAATCATATAATGGAAAGAAAAAGAAAAATACACCATAGAGTAGTATGGACTCGGATGGACAAGGATCACAAAAAACTCCAAACGTTATACTTACTGTACATGCTAGTGAGTTTAAAAGGGCAAATCACAATATTTGGCAAAGCCGGTGGGTGGGGTTGTAGATGCAGGTCTTTTAGGCATAAAAACAAGTTAAAATTCACGATCTCGCTGCAAGCGGCGATCTCACCACTTCTGCGATGCTGATAGCGTTTGGCCTCGGGCATGGTCAGTGCTTAGGCGCTGACCCGTGCTGAGGCATGCTGCTGCTCGGCAGTGAGCCACTGCAGCCGCAATGAGAGTGGCTTTAGCAGGGGCTTGCGCACGCTTCTGCACGCTTGCGGAAGCGTGTGTCTTAAGAAATCTTTTGTTTCGGCGCTCACCGGAGCGCAGGGCTGGTCACGTGAGCGGTTCGCCCAATGAGGGCGAACCAGCTCCGCCCAATGAGGGCGAACCAGCTCCGCGACGTCACTGGCCCGCCCCCAGACACGCCCACGGATGGCGCGCACTCTAAGGCCTCAGCCTCAGCGCGCCTCCGCACGGGCGAAGTGTCTATGGACTAAGCCTTAGTTGTGAGACCCCGGATGATGTAGCTTCCAGTGACGGCTGGCCGGGAACTTCTGCAGCTAGATGACTCCTGACAAAGCTGATATGCAGTGAATGTATTAAGTTTAAGAGAAGAGCACCAAATCGGAGAGGGAACTCCTGTTGGGTCTGCCAAAGTTCCCACTGGTACTCAATTGGTTATTTGTGTATGTGTATACACCTAATATCTGTAATGGTAATTTTTTATGTGATTTCTTATTGTGTTCATTTTTACCTTTAACCACCTTTCAGCTAATAGGTCTAATGGCCATTGCTAGGTAGATGCCAGATATTCATATCAATATTCACCTAGCATATTCCTTTGAATATGGCTAAAATGAGTCAGCGTTACTGGCAGCTAGTGCTACAGGTTTTTTAGTCCGATGTTATCTTGCTAACGTCTTGTTAGCCATGATGTTGTTTTTGCATATATTTAGCTTTATGGATCTCTATTAAACTCAGGAAAGCTAACATCCATTAACTATTTTAGTAAAATCATGTTAGTTGCCCGGATTTAACAGAGCTTTGTGGATCTACCCCTTAATGTCACTAAACATGTTTGTACTTGGTTCATTGAAAATTGCAAACATTGCTCCAAAGCATGTCTCCTGGAATAATGTTTGATTATTCAGGTTTTGAAAGAAGTACTACTCAATGAATTATTGGCAACTTGCCCTTGCATAGCTCACTCCCTTTTGACTTGCTGTTGGAGTGAACCCACCAACGCCTAATTTAGTTGCATCTGTCCCAACACTGCCAATCTATAACAAATACATTAACTGAGGTATCCTTATCCTGTTAATACTTTGTTAATACCCAGAGAATGACCTGCCTTTGTAAGTGTTACCACTCAGTGTCAGCTCTTGTTAAAAATGGGCAGACCCCATAGTAAAAAATATATTTTCTCAATCTACAAGTTTTTTCCAGACTATTTAAATAGGTATTCATGCTATAATTTGCAACATATTAAATCAACATATAATTTGCAACATATTAAACAAAAGTAATTCTTAAATGTTGATACCGTTTGGTTTGGCTAGACCCTAGAGGAGGTGTATTTTATTTAGTTAATGTTATGTTACAGAGATAAGATGATAAAACAAAGTAATTATAAGATTAATATTTTTATCACCACTTCAATCTGATTATTAACACATTTACAGAGTTGTCATGGTTTGCTTTGTGTTCAATTGTTTAAATCAAGGACATAGCCAGGTTATTTATTTATTATTATTTATTTATAAAATATTTTACCAGGAAGTAATACATTGAGAGTTACCTCTCATTTTCAAGTATGTCCTGGGCACAGAGTTAAGACAAATAGTACATGGTTACAAGTACAGTTACATAAATGAACAGGGTATACATTATATACAAGACATTGCATGCACAGTTAAAGAAAATATATGTTATGGGCGAATGAAACAGTTACAGACCAGATTAAAATGTGAGACAGCCTTAGATTTGAAAGAACTTAAACTGGTGGTGGATGTGAGGGTCTCTGGTAGGTTGTTCCAGTTTTGGGGTGCACGGTAAGAGAAGGAGGAACGGCCGGATACTTTGTTGAGCCTTGGGACCATGAACAGTCTTTTGGAGTCTGATCTCAGGTGATAGGTGCTGCATGTGGTAGGGGTGAGGAGCTTGTTCAGGTAGCTGGGTAGCGTGCCCATAAAGAATTTAAAGGCAAGACAGGAAAGGTGAACTTTGCGCCTAGACTCTAGTGATGACCAATCTAGTTCTTTGAGCATTTCGCAGTGATGTGTGTTGTAGTTGCATTGGAGAACAAAACGACAAATTGAATTGTAGAGGGTGTCAAGTTTGCTAAGGTGGGTTTGAAGTGCCGTGCCATATACTATGTCTCCATAGTCAATAATTGGCATTAGCATCTGCTGTGCGATAAGATTTAGGACCAGGAGACTTAGGGAGGATTTGTTCCTGTAAAGTACCCCTAGTTTGGCATAGGTCTTGGTTGTCAGGGTATCAATGTGCATTCCGAATGTTAAGTGGGAGTTAAACCATAAGCCCAGGTATTTAAAACTAGTGACAAGGGTTAGGGTGGTGTTAGTGTTGGTTCTAATATGGAGCTCAGTCGCTGGAAGCTTTAAGAATTTAGTCTTGGTCCCAAATACCATTGTTACAGTCTTATCAGTGTTTAAAAACAGTTTGTTTTGGGAAATCCAGTTTTCGAGTCTTAAATGTCAGACTGAAGTATGTGTTGAAGGTCAGAGAGGCTATGGCTGTGTGCATATAGGATTGTGCAATCTGCATACATGTGTATTGAGGCTTCCTTACAAGCTGTGGGAAGATCATTAATGAACACTGAGAAGAGTAGGGGCCCCAGAACAGAGCCTTGCGGGACACCACAGGTGATATCCAGGGGGTTGGAGTTAGAGCCTGAGATGGACACATGTTGGGATCTTCCTGATAGGTAGGACTGAAACCAGTTTAAAGCATGCTTCCCTATTCCAGAGCTCTGGAGCTTGTCAAGCAGGATAGCATGATCAACTATTTCAAAAGCCTTTGCAAAATCTAGGAATACTGCACCAGTGAGTTGTCCCCGTTCCATTCCACACTGGATTTCATAGCAAACTTTTAGCAGGGTAGTTACGGTGGAGTGTTTGGGACGAAAGCCAGATTGGAATTGGCTAGGGAAATTTGTCTTGGTGTAGTAGTCGCTTAATTGGGAGTGGACACATTTTTCCATGACTTTGGATAGAATTGGGAGAAGTGAGATTGGTCTGTAGTTTGAGACAGTGTTTTTGTCCCCACTTTTGAAGATTGGGACAACTCTGGCAGTTTTCCAGGTCTTAGGGATATGGCCTGCAGACAGGATAGAGTTGACTATGGAAGCAATTGGTTTGGCAATGGCTGGGGCACCAAGTCGTAGGAACCTAGATTGTAGCAAGTCAGGTCCACATTGGCTGCTTAGTTTTAGTTTGAGGAGCGCTTGTGTAATCTCCTCTTCAGATACTGGGCCAAATTGAAAATTGTGGGCAGTGTTGGGAAGGGGTGGGGCTATGTGGGCACTCCCAGGATGAGATTCAGGTTTGTGGTTTGGGCTGCGTTTCGCTAATATGTTAGTGGCACACCCCACAAAGTAATCATTGAATGCATTTGCAATGTCAGTGGGGTTTGTCAGAGTAATATCCCCCTTAGTGATATTACTTGGTTGTTGATGGTTAGGAGGCTGGAATATATTGTTGATAACCTTCCAGAAGTTAGCTGGGTTTGATGTATTTTGGTGGAGATTGTCAGAGTAATATTGTGCTTTGCGTGCCTTGTTTGCCTTGTGCACATGTTCCGCAGGCATCTGTAGTGATTGAGATCCTTGGTAGTGCCAGTTACTTTGTAGCTTTTCCACAAGTTATCCCTGAGCTGGTAGAGTGCAATAAGGTTAGTTGTAACCCATGGAAGATGCCCCCCCCCCGTACCCTTATTTTGCGTAGTGGAGCATGGGTATCGCAGAGTTTTAAGAACTCGGATTGGAAATAGTCGAGCGCAGAATCAGGGTCAGGAATTAAATACTGCGATGGGCAGTTGGTAAGGTCATCCAGAAACTGTTGTGGGTTAAAGTTTTTAAATGTTCTAGTGAGAAGAACTTTAGGGCTTGAATGGGACGTTTTAATTTTCCTTACAAAGTACACTATTGCATGGTCACTGAAAATGTCTGGAAGGATGCCAGAGGATTGGATTCTGCTGGGGTTTGAGGAGAGAATCCAGTCTAGCAAGGAATGGTTATGCAATTTCAGGTTTGTCCGTGTGGGTTGGGAAATGAGTTGTGATAGGTTAAGTGACTTGAGTTTTATCTGGATTTTATGGTTTTTAGGGTCAAGCCAGTTGAAGTTGAAATCCCCAAGAACTAGCAACTCACTCGTCTCGTTCAGAAAGGAAATGGAGCCAAGAAACTGGGTGATATCAGCCACGGATTGTAGAGGGGCTTTAGGGGGGCGGTAGATGCCAGCGAGCAAGATGGGCTTAGAAAAGGGGAGGCAGATTTTGCCAACTAAAATTTCAAAAGAGCGTGGGCTTGGGGGGAAATTTAACAGTGTAAATTGTAATGTGTCTGCAATATAAAATATCACCCCTCCTCCTCTCTTTGACCTATCTCTCCTAAAAATGGAGTATCCCTGAATGGCGATATTTGCACCAGGGGTTTTATGGGTTAGCCATGTTTCTGTAAGAACGATGGCTTTGGGATTATGCATAAGGCACCATGCCCTTAGTTCGTCCAGTTTGGGCAGCAGGCTCCGAATATTTATATGGGCGACAGATAGCCCTTTTTGGAATTTAAAGGTGGAATTCTCAGGGGCATGGGACAGATTTGAAATGGGAGGAACTGGGTTAGGTTCAATATCACCTGCTAAAGAGAGTAATAGTATGAGCAGAAATTTGGATAGTTGTTTGCAAGTTGTAAATTTGTGGTGTTTGCCATTAGAGTGAGCAGTGGTTGGTGTGCTGGTTTTTAGAGTTCTCCACCAACATTCAGTAGATAGTGAAAGGCTTTTGAGTAGTCCAGGGTGTATGGTGATGTTAGGTGGGGGCCAGGATGGAGGAGTTTGTAGTGGATAGAGGGAGTAACATCTCCATGAGGCAAGGAGAAAGAAAAAAGTTAAGATGCATAGCAGGTTCATGATGTCAGAGGTAGGCAGTGCTGCATGGAGCTGTTGTGAGTGTGTGCAGACTAAACAGCAGGGGTGTGCCTGTTCCTTGTCAAATGTTTTCCTGCATTGCAATGCTAGTCAGTTCTGGGTTTCAGTGGGCTGAGTTGGTGTGGGATTTATATTTGTGCAGTCAGTTTTGGGAGAGGCTGCAGTAAAATAAGTTGTAAAGGGGTGTGGGGTTAAAATATGCAGGTTAACAAGCATGGGATCAAAGTGTGGTCATATAAGCTCACCGTTTGTTGCCTTGAGTAAGAGTTTGTAGAAAGGATACAGTCCCCAGTCACCTCTAGTCAAACTATAGTCTAACTATTATTGTCACTTAAAATGATCACTTGAAATGCATCACTCTTAAGATGCCAATGCTACCTTGCCAATGCAAGGGGGATATGTGTTTTATACATCTAAAGCAGTCAAATAACCCTCCCCCCGTCCCAATAAATCAGCTTGTTCCAGTTGGTCAATTAACAACACAGAGTTAAGAGGGGGAAAAAAAAAACACCTTTTGATATTCAAACATACCAAACTTATCAATGCTTTATGTCACTGAGTAAATCGTTTAAACAGGACTTGCCCATCAAGGGACATACCAAACTTATCACTGCTTAAGGCCATTGAGTAAATCTTTTAAACAGGACTTGCACATCAAGGGACATACAAAACTTATCAATGCTTTAGGCCACTGAGTAAATCTTTTAAACAGGACTGTCACATCAAGTGACATACCAAACTTATCAATGCTTAAGGCCACTTAGTAAATCTTTTAAACAGGACTTGCACATCAAGGGACATACCAAACTTATCAATGCTTAAGGCCACTGAGTAAATCTTTTAAACAGGACTTGCACATCAAGGGACATACCTGTGAAGAGAATGCAATTAGATCCATGTCATATCAGCTGAGGTTATTGATCTTGCATGAAGAAAGTAAATATATAAACTATAAACTATAGTCTAACTATTATTGTCACTTAAAATGATCACTTTAAATGCATCACTCTTAAGATGCCAATGCTACCTTGCCAATGCAAGGGGAAAATGTCCCCGTGGGTGTCTGCGGGCGCTCAGGTGGAAACCGCGGGTGTATGGGGGACCTTGGGTGGTCTCCGCAGGTGTTTGTGGGCCCTCGGTTGGTCCCCATGGGTGTCCGAGGGTCGGAGAGTTGTTCCCATGGTTGTCTGGGGGTCCTCAGGTTGTCCCTGTGGGTGTCTGGGGGTCATCAGTTGGTCCCCGTGGGTCCCCGCTGGCCTGCGGTACCAATCCTGTGGCAATTTTCTTTTGCAATACATTTAAATAAATACAACCCCATCCCCTCCCCCCAACACATACAGTAAAGTAATGGGAAAAATAACTATTATCAAAATATGGATAATATGAATAATAGCTAAATTGCCAATTATAAAATAAAACATTAGCCAGCCAGCATAAATAAAGTAAATAAAACTTTCTACTTACACAAAGAAAGTACATAATAAAAAATATACACAAACACCGAAACACCCCAATTAAATAAATACAATCATTAACCAACCAATTAAATAAATAAAAACACTAGCTAACCAATGAAATAGATACTGTAAAAGCAGTAACCAACCAATTAAATTAATAAAAGCACTAGCCAACGAATAAGTTTAATAAATAAAAGCACTAACCAACAAAACAATTATTTAATTTTAAACACTAGCCAACAAAACAATTAATGAATTTAAACCAGTAGCCAACAAAACAAATCATTAATTTAAAACGCTAACCAATCTTAAAATGTACTAAAAACAAGCCATTCAATTCTAAATAATTGAATCCAAACAATAAAAACAAATAGAAAAAATAACAATCAATTCAAAACAAGCATTTACCCAAAAATGCATTGGCTGTCACTGTATTTATCTGTACCCTAAAGGGGCACATATGAATACATTATCAGTCAATGGGCAATCACAAACATAAAAATAAACAAATACAATGAGAAAAAAAATGAAAAAAAAAGACATTTACATACATTCAATATTTATCTTACCTTTAGAAGTCTTCACCCTTCGAATCCTGACAAATCTGCAAGCTCTCGAACCGTGATGTCATCACTCGCAATCCAACGCCTTCCCCCTTGAAGACCAGCATCAGGTGAAAAATATCTCATTTCTTTTATCATCTATCACCATCTTCTTGCTTCATCTGTCATTATTTTCTTCTTTTCTTTAATCTTCTTTCTTCATCTGTCAATCCAAAACCCCATGGTAAATCTAGAACAGGATGTTCTCTTGTTGACTTCTTGTGGCAAAATGAGACGTATTGGCCTTATATATGGCCTGTGACGTCACATTTTATGGTCATATGTACAGCTCTAATCTGATTGGACACTGTATCATGTGCCCGCCTCTTTTTTTTAAGGGAACCATAACCTAAATAATATATATATAGCAAATGGAAAAACTACTGTATGCTCATTTGCATGTCTTAGACAGGTCTACAACCCTGCCTTTCACAATTATCACATAGCACACAGTGCTTCCACTGCAGCAAGGGTTTCTGGGAAATGACATGAAAATGACAACACAGTGCCACCTTTTTCTTCAAAACAATATAACATGGTCTCCTGTAAGCTTTTGCTTGCTGAATTTCACAGCTTTGAGCACAGCCTGGGTTTAGCTGTATAGCCAGTAAACCCATCAGTGTGGGGTTGGTTATACTGGCTTTGCAAAAAAAAGCTTAGGATAGGTTTAATCACACTTAGTTAAGTTATGATGGGTACAAATATATGGGTAAAAAATACATATATTGTGATTCCCACACCACGTTGCAGTCTAAGTCACAACGCTTAAGTCACAATTTATGACAGAAAACACTATATTTCTTATATGGGGTTTATTTACAGGGATTAAATCATATGATAACAGGCCCACCGTCCCTTTATCCAAAATGTTGGATTACCTGTTCAAATATATGAACTGAAAAATTTAAAGGGACCAAGCATTTGAGCTCCTACAGAACCTTCGTACAACCACCGTCCCTTTATGTCAAACAAATCATAAAATAAAATACCTATTCCCGTTAGGGAAAATAACTCAACTTGGCTTTAGCCCTTTCTAACCACAGCTGGCCAACTGTACTGGTTCCCAGCTTTAAACATGCCCTGGCATATGCAACAATGTATAACGTCTCGGCACACAATAATAAAGGGTATTCCTTATCTGTTAGTCCATTGGAGCAGACGTCCCCGCTTCAGCACTGTCTCTCTTCCTTTCCTTCCTTAGGGGAACTCGGCCCCACATGAGTTCAGAGAAACTCTCCTCTGTATATCCACTGTCAAGGGCTGTGCCAGCCTTCCTTCTTTAACTGGGGAGCACTTCTCTGCCCCCCTCTCTGGGACAGCAATCTCTTACTCTGTATCTCTCAGCACTTCTCTCACAGATGGCAGCTCTCTGTAGTCATTTCCGCCATCTCAATTAGGTATCCGCTGAACTAGCTACTTCTAAAGTGGATTAAATCTCTGGGAGCTGAAAAGGTCCCTTACTGCACGGTTCCAGCACCTAGAGGACAGTGATGGTATCACAATATATTTATATATACATACAGATGCAGCGTCCATTATTCGGACAAATCTCGAAATGGATTCTTGAGATATTCCCGTGAGCCTCACTAGTTTTGCCGGGACAGACATAATGGCCCATCGGATTAACACAGCAGGGGTCCCTGCTCTGTGAGTCCTACCGTGGTCTGCCTTTCTGTAATAGATGCGCAGTGAGAGATAGGCTGAATCAGTCACTCTAACTGCGCACCTCTCACAGGCGATTGCGGGGGTTTTATTTAATTTTAAACATTAAAGTAATGTAGCAGGGGGTCTCTGGAGCTGAACCGCATTGATTTCAGGTCTGGGGACCCCCTTCTTCCCGAGATACAGGCCCCGTTATGTGGTGCCGGTATCTCCTATGCATGGAAATGTCCCGATTACGTGAAGCGAGACATTGTGGGAACTATATCCCCAATCTGATTGGATGTGGTACCATGTGAGGGCAGCCATTTTAGATTTAATGACGTCATCTTAAAGGGAAATGAAGCACAGCCATTCTGATTGGCTGGCTTCATTCCCTTTCAATTACATTGAAAAAAAATGGCACATAATGGCACATAATTCTCACAGCTAGTCACAGGTGTGAGAACCATTTGCCAATTAAATGTGATGTCACAGGCCATATTTAAGGCTTTGATGGCTCATTTGAGCTCAAGAAGCCGGCGACATTGTGGATTTAACATGGGGTTGGATTGACAGATGAAAATAAAGAAAGAAGCTAAAGAAAAGAAAGAAATGGTCACAGATGAAGAAAAAAGAAGGTAATGAAAGAAGAATTTTGTTTTTCAATGCCCATTGACTGCTAATGTATTAATCTGTGCCTGTTTATGGTACAGATTAATACAGTAATAGCCAATGTATTTTTAGGCAAATGCATATTTTCTATGTATGTTTATTGTTTTGATTACATTGTTTTTAATTGTGATGGCTTGTTTTGATTTGTATTTTTTTTTACAGATTGTTCAGCGTTTTTATTTAATGATAATTTGTTGGTTAATGGTTAAATTTATGTGTTGCCTAGTGGATGAATAAATTAATTGATCTGTTGGTTACTGCTTTTATATATGGAATGTAATGTTTGGTTAGTGGTGTGAATTCTTTAATTGATTGTCTAGTGATGTGATTTATTTAATTGATTGGCTAGTAGTTTTATTTCTTTAATTGATTGGTTGGCTAGTGGTTTTATTTATGCAATTGATTGATTGCCTATTGCTTTAATTTAACATTTTGGAGGTTTAAGTGCTTGGGGGGTTTAGGTGCTTGTTGTATACTATAGGTTTTATTATTGTGTATTTTGGATAGTCAGGTTTTTTTATTAGAGTGACCATTGACTGCTATAGTACAGTAGCTTATCATGCCCATATTATAGGGGAATGATGTATTACTATAACAATCAATGGGTACAGCGTGGGTATAGTGGGTCTGGGGTGGGAGGTTAGGCCTCCCGGTGGTTAGCTGGGCAGGGTGGGTTAACTCCTTAATTGCTATAGCAGTTATTAACCTCTAAGGTGATTAAGGGGCTAGGGGCCATTACAATGTATTTAGCTATATATGCTTTCTGGCAACGGAGGACATGGACCTGCAGTAAGCTGACGAGGATGCCCTTCACATTGCCAGGGGTAAGTAGAATGGTTTTTATTTACTTTATTTATGCTGCATGGCTATTGTTGTGTTTAAAAATGGGCAAATAATCTATTATCCATATCTGGATAGTATGTGTTTCGAGGGGGGTGGTGTGGGGTGGAGGTGTATTTCTTGAAATGTAGGCCATGTTTTATTATTTTTAAATACAGGAATGGTACTGCAGGCCAGCGTGGACCCATGGGGACCACTTGATGACCCAACGGGGACCACTTGATGACCCACGGGGGACACCTGCGTGGAAGAATGGGGGCCCTACAGCTATGGGGCACCCAGGGACCCGTGGGGACCACATGACAGCCCCCAGAAACAAATGGGAACCACCTGAGGGCCCCCAGACACCCATGGGGACAACCCAGGGACCCCCAGACACGCACGGGGACTACCAGTGGACCCCTATGGTGACCACCTGGAGGCCACGGAGCCTGGCGGGTACCACCCAGAGGCCCCTCGACACCCGGGGTGCACTGTGGGGCTTGGAGACACATGTGGGGACCACCCATAGAATCATGCCGGCCTGTGGTATTAATCCGGTGTCTATAAAAAAATATTGGTTTTATGTGGGGGGCACAGGAGGTTTATTTATTGTAATGTACAATAGGCCATGTTTATTTTTTTAAATACAGGATTGATACCGCAGGCCAGCGGACGCCCACAGGGACCACCTGAGGATCCACGGGGGACACCTGCGGGGAAAACCAGGGGCCCTTCAGCTGTGGGGGCCTTTTGGACAACCTCAAGGGCCCCCAGACACCCAAGGGAACCACCCAAGAGCCCCCAGACACCTGTGGGGATGACCCGGGGACACCTAGACACCCGATGTGACCACCCAGAGGCCCCAAGACACCCATGGGTATCCCCTGGGGTGCACTGTGAGGCCTCCGGACACCCGGTGTCCCCCGCTGGCCTGTGGTATTAATCCTGTGTCTATAAAAATAAATATTGGTTTTACAGTATGTGCGGGCATGGGGTAGGTTGTGTATTTGTTCTTACTAGATATTTAATTTGAAACATTACAGTAATGTAGTAGGGGGTCTACGGAGCTGCACCACATTGATTTCAGGTCCGGGGATCCCTTCCTCCCGAGATACAGGCCCTGTTATGGGGTGCCGGTATCTCATATTCATGTAAATGCCTCATGTTACGTGATGCCGCTGCATCTGTATACTGTGACATAGTCACAGGATAATGGGCAGCTTTCTGTCTAATTTATAGAAGAAAGTGCAGACTAAGAATGGAAGTGATCCATTCCACAGTTTGACATTTGCTGAGACTGTGGGATAGAAACTCCAGGCCAGAGATTAGTGGTTCTGGTTTTTCACTCACCTGCTCTCCTTATTGAGGAAGAGGAATATATGACAGTTAGTTTGGCTGCTTCTCTCTCTTAGAGCCTGGAGGCTGGGGCATGCTGCTCCCCTGCATCCAGTTTGGGGTAGACGGGCCCCCCACATGTTGCAGCATCTGAGGATCTAATGGGATGCTGTCCTAAACTGACAGTTAAGAACTCAATGTTATCTCTGTGTGTTATTTAAAGTTGGTAACTGGCTTAGACAGCCAATATTACAGATAGGGATATGCATGTGAGTTAGACTCCTGACAGGAGTTGATGTTCTTTTTGTGAGTTTGTTTTGACATAAAGCGACGGTGTTTAAAAATGTGTAGTGTCACTAATGGAAGCATAAACTGCTGAAGGTTGAGGGCTGAGTGCAACTTGTGTATATACACATGTTTGACCCCTTTTATACAAACCAAACCCTAGACGACTGTGTCCAGAAAAGCCTGGGCAAGCGGCAGTGCTACATAAAGGGAGCAGTTTGCCACTATATATATATATATATATATATATATATATATTATGGAACATACCCTGTTATATATATATATATGGGTATGTTCCATAAGTACCTGTTTCTCTCCACATAGTGTATTTGCTGTGTAAGTCCTGTTAAGTTCCAGGCATTAGCAGGTTAATCTATGGGCCAGTAACCATGTGTGGGATAATGCAAGGCTGGGGGCGGGACTGGTATTCTATGGCCGTTTTATAGATGACCTGCTATTTGTGTGGGATGGCGAGGAAAAATAACTGATAGACATTTTCTCATCTTTCAATATTAACAACATGGGGTTAAAATATACATCCGAAATAGATAGATACAAAATCAATTTTCTTGATTTGGAGCTTAGTATTGACTTAGATGGCAAGATAATCACCAAAACATTTTTCAAGAAGGTAGCTTCGAATGGATATTTACATAAAAACAGTAATCACTGGTAAATGGCTTGAAAACATCCCCCGGGATCAGTTCTTAAGGGTCAGGAGAAATTGTTCTCGGGACTCGGACTATCTGGTCCAGGGGGATGTTTTGGTCAACAAATTTATAACAAAGGGATATGATAGGGCCATTATTGAAGAAACATTCAGACAGGTAGGTAGTTTGGAACGATGTGAACTACTAGAGAAATCTAAATAAAAATCATAACACAACACCAAGAGGCAGGTTATGAGGGGGGAAAATCAATCTAGTATACCATCATTTGTTACTCAATATAACAACTTATTTTCTAAAATTAAATCTATACTAAACTCCCACTGGAACATTCTGTTGAATGACCCAATCATTGGTGATAAACTACCCACAAGGACACCGGTGGTATTTAAAAGAGCAAGAAATATTAAATCCATATTAGCACCCAGTAGACTAAAAAGCACAGTAAATATATGTGACAAAAAAAGCAATAAGATAAATGGCAATTTCTTGTGTAAAAGATCAAGGTGTATAACATGCAAACACTTAGATACCACTAATAGTATTGTATCCACCTCTAATGGATCAATACATTCTGTTAAAGGACATATCAATTGCCTAACTGATTTTGTAGTCTATGCAATCATGTGCCCATGTGGCCTGCAATATATAGGTCGAACGACCCGTCCCCTGAGCACACGGTTCTTAGAACATCGTAGAAATATAATACACGGCCTGCAAACACATAGTCTATCTCGTCATTACCATCTAAAACACAACAGGGATCCTGTTACACTTAAAATAATGGGTATTGAAACTATAAAATCCAGTTTATTAAGTGGTGATAGACATAAGAGTTTAAATCTACGAGAAACATATTGGATATATGTTTTGAACACCCTTAGTCCATCTGGCCTAAATGATTGCATAGATGTTAGTACGGTCATTTGAGTATATATCCTTTTCTGGCTATACATGGAGGTCTGGGTTGAACATGCTTTGACGTGTTCCTTTCATGTTTGTCTCATGAGGTTGCTTCTGAATTTGCCTGACTATAAAGTATTCAACACATATAATTATTTTCTTTCTTTTTTTAAATAATCATTACCATTGTTATAGTCACTTTGGAGCACATATTATATATAAATATATAAAAATCGGGTAACATTAGATTAATATTGTTATTTATTGACCTATAAAAATAAGACACAATATTAAGGTACATAATATAGAATAAATACACTCATCACATCACATTTTGGTTTATATCTATTAGAATATATTAGACTTATAATTTATCAAGTGTATATTCATATTCACATAGCTTATATAAATATTAATAGAACACATATATACACACAATAATTCACTTTATTTTAAGATTATAATTACACATAGTACACTGAAGATTCACATTATAAAAGAAAAATAGGGTCCATTCGCTGGCATTTGACAACTAAGCCGATGATACATCTATTTTAGCTTGCAGTGCTTGTGACTCTGGGATACAAAGTCTCGGTCTGTACACTCTCCTTTGCTTATACTGTTTAGAAGGATATATAGAAATATAAATATAGTTAATTAACAGTATTAGTTCATTCACTTTGTAATTCCACAGTCAGGTTAGATTTACAGCAGATAGTTAAATCATTTATTTACATACTAATACACACCATTCTCTATCTGTGCATGGTCATTCAATATCCAAGTACTAACACTTTCACAATGTTTTCATTCTTCAAAGTTCATTTATCAAAGTATAATAATCCTATACCAGCCCATTTGGGGAATCTGTTGATCATGAATATGGTTAACACTGAACCCAAATATATAGGATTAAAATTAATAAAATTAAAATTATTATTATTATTTTTATTTTATATATATATATATATTTTTAAATATATCTTATCCATATACAATTCTTGTTTGCTGCATGGCAGATTGGCAAGCTAAGTATTTGACTGGTGAAAGGTAATTAATCATGTTTACTAGGTGTAGTAAGTACCGATCAAGGGTCAAATAATCTAATATGATAACCAAGTATCACTATCTGTTCATATAAAACTGATAGTAATAAATATATATATATTAAGAAAACACCTATATACAAACATGATTGGTTATGGTCACCATTCATTATCTAAAGGATATACATTCATATGCATTTCCATTTTTTGATATTTGCTAGGATTTTATAATTATATGTATAACAAATTTATTGTTGCTTTTATTGTAAGTTCTATTGTAAAGTTTATATGCTAAAAGGAAAAAATGCCATTTGTTTCTAAGGAATATTCTAATTACTCACATAGTATCCATCAATTACCAATCAGCTAGGGAGGAAGCTGATTGGTATACACACATATAAATAGCTATGACGTAGGTAATCGCATATCCCCTGATGAAATCACCCTTTGTGTGAAGAAACGCGGTGGGAAGTTAGTGTGAGCTACTGACTTTATTCATTATACACTCATTTGCTGTTGGGATGTTGGGACGCTGCTGGGACACTGCTGAACTTTTCACTTTGGCAAAATTGCGACGCCAAACCATAACACTGCGGGGTCACGCGACCGGTTCTCCCATCCGGAGGTGCTGTGTGGAGAGATCTGCATCCGGTTCACATCGTGAGAGGTCGTGGCACCCTGTGGAAGCCCTGCTGGTTGGCGGCTGAGACACTCTGGGACTCCATTGCAGAGCTGGTTGGCGTGAGAGCAGAGCAGGACCATCCCACAGTTGGCGAATGAGTATACTCATTAGGTGCATTTTATTCACATATGTTTGTGAGTTTACATCCATTTGATTTTAGGTCTGGTATTAAATATTTAGTTTCATATTAGACTAGGATCGGGCGCTTTCTTTCTTGTCTTTCTAATGTATATATATATATATATATATGCAAATACAACTGTATGCTCATCTGCATGTCTTAGGCAGGTCTGCAACCCCACCTTTCACCATTATCACCCAGCATACAGCACTTCCACTGCAGCAAGGGATTCTGGGAAATGACATGCAAATGAGCACACAGTGACACTTTTTGCCTCAAAAACCATTTTTAACATGGTTCCCTATAGGCTTAAGCTTGCTGCATGGTCACAGCTTTGAGCACAGCCAGGGTTAAGGTGCATACCCAGAAAACCACCCACAGACAGCTGTTTCGACCTTAATGGGTCTCATCAGTGTGGGGTAGATTAACTGGGTATGCAAAGAGGCTATGGGATAGGCTATACCATAATACTGAGTTAAGTTATGGTGAGTAAAAAAAGTGACAAAAACCCTCCACAGGAAAGCAAATATGCAAATACAACTGTATGCTTATCTGCATGTCTTAGGCAGGTCTGCAACCCCACCTTTCACCATTATCACCCAGGCATACAGCATACATAAATATAACAGGGTATGCTCCATAAGTACCTGTTTCTCTCCACATAGTGTATCTGCTGTGTAAGTCCTGTTAAGTTCCAGGCATTAGCAGGTTAATCTATGGGCCAGTAACCCCCCTTCTGCTTCCCTTGAAAGTGAAGAAAGGTAGGTGTTGACTCATGGCCTGTGTACAGCCCCCTTGTAGATGGGTACATTCCATTAGCCCGCCCCTTCCAGAGTTTTCTAGGGGAGTAGCCAAAAGTTAGTAGTTCTTTTCCTCTGCTCTTCAGAGAGTGAGGAGAGGGTCCTTGTCCTTAGTTCCTCAGGGATAGAGGACGGAGCTGTCAGACTTCCCCATGGCGGGGCAGGCATGCTCACTCTAGGCCGGCTGGCCTAGGGACCACTTGGATCAGAGCCCTACTGATGGGTATGCACCTTCCAGAATTCCTGGGAATAGTGGAGAAGATGATGTGCTGCAAGGAAGAGCTGCTGCAGCATGCCTTACAATAAAATCCATTCAAAGATACCTCTGCCTCTGGTGTCAGTTCCTGGGCAGGAGGGGTATGATCATGCAGTGATGTGGGCTGACACCCACACCCTGTGGGTTCCATCACAGCTGGAGGCGCTGACATCAACCCAGAAGAAACCAAAGACCTGTCTGAGCCAGTCCTGTTCCTGTCTCCTTACCATCTGGCAGACCACTCAGTACTCCTACAATCCTACAGGTAGAGCACCACACACACAACTGGTAATACGCCTATTCCCCAGTCTGGGTACCTAAGGGAAATTGGGGGGTGAACCGTGTTACATTTGGAGGCTCTGTTAAGATGGGACAGGATAGGCTTTTAGCAAGCAGCATGCAGCAAGAGAAAGGAGCCAGACCCCTGAGGCTACACCAGGGACCCTGTGCGCCCAGCCGAGTTAAGGAAGGGGGGAGTCTCTCTCTGAAGCAGCACCAGGGAGGGATCATTCCAGACCCAAACCATACAAAGAGACTGTGTTGGGGCATACCCTGAGGGCATGATACCAGGGAATGTGGAGACCCTTCATCAGAAATTACAGATCTATAGTTGGGGCATACCCTGAGGGCATGTTTCCAGGGAATGTGAATACCCTTGTCCAGCAGTATGTGTACCTGTGATTGTGAAACATTTTGTTAGCCTGCAGTTTAATACATGTTCCAGGGGCAGAGCTCTAGCCTGAAGTTTAGAGCCTGTTCCAGATTCTAAAATGGCGTCCACCGCACGGTGGATATGTGTGTGTGTATTAAGGTCCAAGATGGCGGTCCTGCCAAGAAAACGGGACCGCTTGGGCTGCAGTGCAAAAGTTGCAGAAAGTTTCAAAAATCAGTTGCAAGCTTTCGGCACCAAGCGGAGGGTACCGCACATTAAGCTGATTGGCCTAGGACAGTCAAGTTATGCTATTGATCATTGCCCCACCTCTTAGATTCACCCAGGGGAGGAGCTGTGGAGGAACCGCAATCAGAGCTGTTGTGCAGGATGGATCTACAGAAGAGACCAGAGACAATTCTTTTGTGAGCAGAACAAGAGAGAGGAGTTGCTAACTACTAGTGAGGCTACGCTATATTATGGCTCTGCTGATGTTGCTGATTTGGTGGTATCCAACTACTCCCTCCCAGGCGGCTGCTTGGTGGTGAGGGTTGGAGTAAGATATCATCTAAGATGTCTGTGCGCACACTGTCGCCTGCCTGAAGGCCTTTCGGCCTGGTAGCATGGTGCAAACACTGTGGCACCTATTATCTGTGGCCTGCTATTCCAGTGCCTGCAGAGCTGTGTCTGTCGCCAGCGGGAGCCGTTACTCCAACTGGTGCGGTCTCGTTCCAGTTTCCAGCCATCACTGATGCTGTGGGCCCGTGCACCCTTATAAATGTGGCCAGCGGCTCCAGTGGTCCGGTTCCACCTTATGCTACAACCACTACTCAAGCTGCGGATATTGTTGTGGGCCCGTGTGCCCTACAATGGCAGTTGTGGCCTACAAAGCTGATACTGTCAGTCCCAGGCTTGGGACCAGTACCTACCGACGATAGGGGTTAGTGGACTGCCCCAGGGGTGTCGGGAGTGGGTCCCTGGGTGACCACGGAGCATGGTTGCTCCTTGAGTATGGTCGCCCGGGGCGATTGTCTGCTTCCCTTGAAAGTGAAGGAAGGTAGGCGGTGATCCATGGCCTGTGTGCAGCCCCCTTGTAGGTGGGTATAGTCCATGAGCCTACCCTTCCAGAGTTTTTTAGGGGAGTAGCCAAAGGTTAGTCGTTCTTTCCCTCAGCTCTTCAGAAAGTGAGGAGGGAGAGAGTCTGTCTCTGCTCCTCAGAGAGTGAGGAGAGAGGGGGTCCTTGTCCTCAGTTCCTCAGGGAGAGAGGAAGGAGCTGTCAGACTTCCCCATGGCGGGGCAAGCATGCTCACTCTAGGCCGGCTGGCCTCGGGACCACCAGGATCAGAGTCCTACTGATGGGTATGCACCTTACAGAATTCCTGGGACTAGTGGAGAAGATGATGTGCTGTAAGGAAGAGCTGCTGCAGCATGCCCTACAATAAAATCCTTTCAAAGACACCTCTACCTCTGGTGTCAGTTCCTGGGCAGGAGGGGTATGATCGTGCAGTGATGGGGGCTGACACCCACACCCCGTGGGTTCCATCACATGTATGTGTTACAATGTTTTTAATTTTGTGAAACACCCACATAGTAGTATAAAAGTACAATAATGTATACAGTATATCTCTATGTGCCCACTATGATTCAAATTTTAAAATATAAACTATAAACAAAGTAGAACCTCTGTATTGCAAGGAGTCACTGTGCATTACTTTTGTAATGCTTTTTTGGAAGCAATGTCTTTATTCAGTGAAACTCCCCTAGGTAAAAAAGTGTATAAATAATGTATGTCTCGAATAATGTAATATAACAAGAGAATCTGCACACCATATATAACAAAAGCAAAATACTTGCAAGGACCGGTGCTCCTGGTTCAGGGATATCTGCCTAAAAAATCCAGTGTATGGAGAAGAATTGAATGATCCAGGGCAACTTCGGATTTCTTTGAAAAAATTTAATCAGCACAAAAGAACACAACGTTTCATCCCTCCTAGGGGACTTTATCAAGTGATAGTAATGTATACAGTATATCTCTATGTGCCCAAATAAATAATAATAATAAAAAAATTATATATATATATATTTAAAAAAAAAAAAAATATATATATATATATATATATATATGTATATATATATATATATATATATATATATATATATATTACACATAGTCACTATACTGTACAGTACTTGCAGAAATAAAGGCTACACGGGTTGCTGGTCAGTAATTTGTTTTACACTTAACCCCTTTAAGGCCATAGTAATCCAAAATAGGGGTTACACTTTTTTCATCAATGGGGCAGGGGCAAGGTCCTGGCATACCATGATCAGGTCTTGCCTCGCTTTCATTGTCTCCATCAGTGCCTCCTTCTGTTTTAAATTAGTACAGCTTCAGCACTACATCTCTAGCTTTATCCCCTGATGGCAGCTCCAGACTGTGGCAGCAGCCTATTATCGGACAGTGGATTGCAACTGTCTCACCGCGACCATGTCTCTTCCCGCGTTTGGCTACAGAGGGATCATTCGCCGCATCCGCTCCATTGCTGGACACGCAGCCATGTGTCGCTTTACCTAGGTAAGTTAATATAAGGGTTAATTTAGCGGTTAGGGTAGGGGGATAAGGATAGGGGTTTTAGGTTAAGAATTTAGGTTATATGGGATGGGAATTAGGGTAAGGGTTTACGGTAAGGGGTTTTAGGAAAAGGGGGTTAAGGTTTATTGGGAGGGATTAGGGTAAGGTATTTAGGGTACAGGTTTAGGGTAAGAGGTTAAGGTTTTTAGGGTAGGGTAACAGTGATAGTATTATGGGTTAAGATTAGGAGTTTTTAAGGTAAGGGGTATAGTTAGAGACTTACCTTGGGTAAGAGGTCCCACGATAAAGTGTGTAGCTCTAACACCGGTGGAGATTTGGTTGCCGCATCCGGATGAGCTCAAAATGAGTGGCACGTCTGAGTTTGAACACAGGACGAATCGGCATCTGACCCTGAAGACACTTTTCTGGCGTCTCTCTTCACAGACTTTGATGGTCTAAATTTGCAAGTTGATACCAGTCAATCTGGCAGTTGGTACTCTCATTCTGTTTCTCATTTTAATTTATAAACATTGTTGCACAATATTCTGTTTTTCTGTCTCAATTTATATATATATCAGTAGATAACTTGGAAGACGTGACTCATTTACAGAAAAATCGGAGTCTCTCAAAACATACTGCTTCATATAACCCACCACAATGTAAGTGGTACTATTTTTTTCACTTAACATTGATTGTCTTTTACAGTTCTTTTTATATATTTGTTTTCACGTATATATAGGGGGATACTCTGCGCTCTGAAATCCCTGATCCATATCCTTTTCCAACCTTCAACACATCCCTTTTCTGGAGCAGCACTTTATTCTTTGTATTGCATGAATTTATGTATATATGTATGTATATCTTTATTTATATAGTGCTCACAGTGTACTCAGTCCTTTACAAAGACAATATAGTACAGGGAATTATAAGATAATGTGTGACAAAGTCGGACAATAGGAAAGGAACTCCCTGCTAGAGATTACACTCGAAAGTATTGTATTATATGACTAGTTATTAGATATAAAGCAAAAAATATAATCCGGCACCTGATTCAATTTTTTGCTTTGTGTGTTGTTTGATCTGTATCGGTCATAGTTCCTGGCAGCCTTGCTTATAGTTATAAGATTTTGTTGGTATTCACTTGTATTGCCACAGTCACACTAACTAATAATCACAGCATTAGCTCTATATACATATTTTTTTCTTTCACTTAGTTATTTGATATGTCACATTTGTAAGATTTGGTGATATCACTTGCACTTTCATTCATGACTTTTTTATTGGAGTTGCACTGCATCTGAATTTGGGCACTTCTTTTTGCTCTGTTCTTTATCATGCCTGATGCTACCACAGGCACTAGAGGGTTTAATGTAGTTTCAGTTATAGTAGGTTTGTAATAAATATTACCATTTGGCACACTGGATCTACCCACGGTCATAGCGCCAGAAGATGAATTCTGCTTCAGGTCCAATCCAGGAGCATTGACCTCTCCCCTTGCTTCCACTGAGTGCAACTGTGGCAGACCCTCTCAGGCACCACTTTTGCTTTTTTGACTGTTCTGGCAGATCAGGTAGCCTTTCTAAATCTGTATATGTACATAGGAATAGAAAGTCAGTTCATGGGATAAATAGTCCTAAAGAAGAACAAGAATTGCAATCACATCATCCTATCCATGAGAAACACCAATGTACTGTATGAAAAAAAATGCTATACTTACTATATAATTACTATAATGAATAAACAGAATGAGTCTCTTTACAACATACTGTAACAAGTTTACCATTTTTTATATTCAGTACAAAATGTTTCATACCAAAATCTGACAACTGATTATATTTTTAGGGCATATACAGTAAAGAATACTTTCTCTATTGTTCGATTACACAGCATGGATATTCAGCCAGATGCCTCAATGCAGAACACATGGGGTCATAAAATATTATAGGTATTGGCATCATACTGTAATTCAAATGTAAAAAAAAAAAGGATTTCCCCCCTACCAAATCCTACACAAAATATGATGTGAGTATCTGTATACAGCATGTTGGAGAGAATAACCTTTCTACAAGTATGAGCAAGGAAAATAGTGCTACAAAGATGTTGGAGTTTAGCAATATGTGTACCAGGAAAAAATACATTGAGTAACTGCTCATTTTTAAGCCTTCCATCCATCCTATTTATTTAAAAGCAGCATGGTTAATGAAGAAGTCTTGAAGTCTAGATTCTGTGTAGATTGTGGTACATTTAAATGGACCAAATTGAACCTATGTAGATTAAACTACAGTACTGTAAAGTATCAAAAGTTTCCAAAACCTCAAAAGTCAATTTTTCATCACACAGAAGCTATGTACGCCATCCTTTCAAGAATACATAACTGATATATTGAAATATGAGGCAACACTAGCTATATTAAATCTATAGACAATTAATCATTTTATATTAACATTGAAAACTCTGAATCCTTGCACTGAACATACAGTATATCCTCAGTGTTGCTGCTAGGCATCACTCTTCCTCTTTGTTTGAGTATGCCTATATTGGTAGACTGGTTCTTGAAATACTTTTGATATGAACCCTACATATTTAAAATAAAACGGAAAACATTTTTCATCTAGTTTTCCAATCTACAGCTAAATATGAAAAACATATTTTATTTTAAAATTGTTAGACACTGTTGCTGGGTATTTCATTTACAAATATAGACATTTATAGTAATAAATATATTGGATGCTAAAAAGAGATAAATAGCATAATAAATATATAAAGTGTGAAAATGTGTACAATCCAATAGTTACCTTAATAAGTGTAAGACATCACAAAAGTGCTTATTATAAATATATGTTTCTATTATAAATTATTATATAAATTCAATAATAATTAAAATACATACTGTATATATTTATTGCATATAAATATATATATAAATATATATATATATTCTATTAGTTATATAAATTACATTCTGTATAAGAGTGAACTGTAAAAACATGTCCAAGTTTGCATGTATAGAAATACTGTATGGAGAATGTACATCAAATTAGCCACTTTGGAAAAGGGAAAGGTAAGGGTTAATGAAATGGAGTATAAACAAAGCCTTGGAGTGGGATCCATGAAGTTGTGGTGACCCCTTGCTGCAAAACACATAGGGATGGAAATACTGTAGCAGAGACTGGTGACTGGTGAAGCCAAGAGAAGTGGAAGCAGAAGTAACATCACATGTGAGTGCTCTGTGTTGAGAGGACGCCAGCCAAACAATGTACTCTGTGAAAGAAAAATATTGTAATATTAGGAGTGAGATCCCTGGAATTGGATTTTTGTAAAACAAGCATACTAAACGATGGTCTCTCTTTTCTGTGTGTTCATTTGATACTTTTCTGTAGATCAAGAATTTGATGATAGGGATGAGAAAGTTGGTCTAAGACACAACTAAAAGCTAAAGGCTACTGATCAAGTGCATGTCATTAGTTGATATCTAATTTGCATGATCAAAATACTAAACTGCATACATTTGTTCACCTCTTTTTCCCATACTGTCCTATTTGTGCCCTTTGGTTTGGACAATTTATAGTACAAAATAAAGTAAATAATTGGAACTCACTCCTTTCCTTTAATCTTATCTGCTGACTGTTAAATTGCAACGGATGATGTTGTGGCTTCCTCTTGGCATGGAGGAGATTTGAAGTGCCATTTGCTTCCTCCAGAGGGTACAGGAAAGTGCTTCTTTTTTTTTTTTTTTTAAATCTCAATTTTTATTGACATTTTTTCGGGGTTATGGGGTACAGAAATAAGAAAGGGAGGAGAGGATTTCATCTATACAAAAACATTGTAAAATTATTATTGTGGGCATCCAAGGTGCGGAGGGGTTCAGAGGAAGGGGTCATAGATCATATAAAGGTAAAATCAGGCCTAGATGGATAATAGAAAGGTATTAGTTGGGCCAGGAACAGTGTTAGATGGGGGAAGGATCTTCTATTTCGAGTAAGTATCTTAATAACAGGGTGTCTTAGAGCTGAAAATAGTGTGTTTCAGATGCCATCCTGGTAAAAAAAAAAAAAAAAGGGGGGGGGGGGTTAAAATAAAATTGGACATGGGGATAACTGCAGGAAGAAAATACTCTTCGGATAACAATATCCACTAGAATATGTAGAACCTACAATACAGCATTTCTATTGTATTATTACTGTTTATACAAATTACATTTATCGATTTTCTATATCAGTAATTTTTTTGTAATGATTTTATATACACATTTTAATATTATAGATCTCCAATGTTGCATCTTTCCTCTAATGTCACACTATTGCACATACACATGTTTGAATCCACACAGCACTTGAATGAATTAATGGTTTATAATATCACAACATAAACTGCATTTAAGATTCAAATTTGTAATATATTTCAAACAGCAAATGTACAGTATATGATGCACACGTTTTTTTGTTTGTGTCAATTTTATTGGCTTTTGAAGTAGAATATAAAATTATATCCTATAAAATTGACAAAACAAAAGACAATACAATTTATTGAAAACTGCTGGTTTGTGTATTCAGTGTACATTTACATTCAATTTTTTTACTCACTGAAAATCCACCTCTGCAGATTCTACCAAAACCTGAAATACTGCAGGAGAGAGAACGAGACCTGTTTTACCAGTCTCAAGATATATATATATATAGAAAAAGAAAGTAGCAAATAGCAATAAATGATACTAAAACACCCTAATATAAAATAATTAATAATCAATAGACAATAATGTACTAAAATGAACACTTATATATAATATAACAAAATCAAAGTCCAATGTCCAAACCCTAAAAATGAGTCCTGACAGGTAAAACCAGGACAATGTACAGGATCCAGGGGCCCATGGCAGCTCTCACATGGAATAACCAGTTCCACAGCAAAATCTATAAGAAAAACAAAACAGAGAGCGCACGCCCCATAGTGTGATACTGTAACATTTAATGTAGAGACTACGTGAACCGGAGAGACAGTGCTGTTTGGGAGACTGATTCCAGCTGTTCGTGGACTCCTTATTTGCTGCGGTTTGGACCTGCCTGGTGGTGATTATTAATCACATACTGCCTATTTTTAACTTGCACATTGTGAGTGTTTTTAATCCTCCTACCTATCCTTACCTACATTAAATGTTACAGTATCACATTATGGGGCGTGCGCTCTCTGTTTTGTTTTTTATATATATATACACTGTATATCTCCCTTCAAACCTCCCACCAAAAACATATGGAGAGACACCTGCACAAAAAAGGAGCACGCAAAAATGACTCACATCCCAGAATTCCTTAATAGATTTCCATACGAACTATACTCACATGTCTAGGGCACCTTGTGAGGAATTAAGTACTATTTCTAGGCCAAACAGGATCAGAACCCACTATTTTTGGTACTCTGAGTAGCACGTCTAGTAGTGTGAGTTAAACCAGTTGATGGGAAGCATCACTGCCACGGGATACTTTTGAGCTCTACTCACTGCTCACACTATATATTTGGTATCAATTGTATCAAAGGTGTTCTCATTTTTTATCCCAGGAGTCTCTCCATATGTTGTTTGGAGGAAGGTTAGAGGGAATATATAAATAGAACCCTAGTAAAATAGGGCTCACTCTATCGAATTAAGATCGAATCTGGTTGAGGATTGCACATACACTGGCGACACACTTTATTCGAGCTCGGCTAGTCCCACGAATTCGGGTATACCCGGGTGTATTGAGGTTTGTGACTGTTTTCTGCCCGAGTGCATTGAGGTATTTTCCAGGCAGGGATTGAAGCATTTATTCCCGCTAGCTGCAATACTGCACAGTATATATATATATACTGCATTACAATTCATGAATTTATGCCATCTGGTAGACACGCGAAGCATTGCAGCCTATTAAATCCTAATCATTATCATTTAACAGATCAGCCGCCCGTCAGCCAGGCATGAACCCAGGCTGGGAAGGCAAACACAACGGGGCTTGTCAGAGGTGAGGAGCGGCGCATTCCAGGTATCTGCAGGTACAAACTGGGCATTTGCTCGAATAAAGTGTGTCGGTGCAGTAATCCAGACAGACAAAACCAATGGCATTCAGATTTTTTTTTAGTGCCCAATCTGCCTTCGGATTTCATTGTGCTGCTTTGTATTTGGTAAAAACAGCGTGGAAAATTCATGGATCAGAATTTGACAGTTTTATCCATCTTCTACTTTTCACCTAATGGGTATAACATCTGTATTCCACTGATAAAGTAGTATTATTTATTTATTTCTAAAATATTTTACCAGGAAGTAATACTTTAGGGACCTGGTTATGTTTTTGTGCCAAATACACACACACACACACACACACACACACACACACACACACACACACACACACACACACACACACACACACACACACACACACACACACACACACACACACACACACACACACACACCACGTTGCAGTATCTGTTAGTCCAGAATAAGACCTGAAACATGGTATTTCTTTATACTGGGTTTATTTACATGGTTACATTATACACACAACAGGCCCACCATCTCTATAAGCCAAAACAAATCATAAAAGCAACACCTACTCCTTCATAGGAGTCTAATTACAACATAGCTATAGCCCTTTCTAACTGCGTTGGCCAACTAAAGAGGTTCCCAGCTTAAAACCTGCCCTATAATATCCACCCCATACAAACAGTCATAGGTACATTAATATATTACTTAGCTCTTAGTCTATTATTGTTGGGGCTCCAGGTAATTCCCTCTGGACCCTACGAAAGATCAGAGAATCCCTCCTCTGTTGTCACAAGGTTATGGGTATATTTATGTATGTATGTATGTATGTATGTATGTATGTATGTATGTATGTATGTATGTATATATATATGTATATATGTATATATATACAATGTTCAACAAATCACCAAAAAATCTACTCGCCCAACCAAAAATCGACTCGCCACCTAGTCCCGCTCCCAAACCCCGCCCCTAGTCCCGCCCCCAACCCCACCCCTAGTCCCGCCCCCAACCCGCTTTAAAATAAAATATATAATAAAATACATTTAATAAATTCCTAGTCAGAACAACATTTGTTTTTGACATAAATGTATTTATTGTATTACATTATACTACAATTAGTCCTTGTTACGTGTGTGTGTGTGTGTAAATGTCGGATCTAGAAATAAAAGCCAGGTGTGAATGACTAGTTCCCTGAACCCCATAACCAGTGTCTGGACGTCCCCGCTTCACAATATCTAAAGCAGCAATCCCGCCTGGGATCTTACCTGATCCGCAGTCCCTCAATGTCCAGATACCCTCATTCCCGCAATGTTATACATTGGAGGGGATGTGTTCCCTACCTGTCTTCTGGTTTAGGGGGTTCCTATGTTTTCCATGTGAAGCTTGAGTCAGATCTGGAAGAAAGCAGTATAGGTTATTTCGGTGTAGTATAGGGCAGTAAAGATATACAGGGTAAATAAGATATCCAGATCCAGAGTGTGAGAGAGTGTAGGTGACAGAGAGAGAGATAGAGTGTGGGGGAGAGAGAGAGAGAGTGTGGGGGAGAGAGAGGGAGAGAGAGAGAGAGAGTGGGGGGAGAGAGAGAGAGAGAGAGAGAGAGTGTGGGAGAGTGAGAGAGAGAGTGTGGGAGAGTGAGAGAGAGAGTGTGGGGGAGAGAGAGAGAGTGGGGGGGAGAGAGAGAGAGCGGGGAGAGAGAGAGTGCGGGGAGAGAGAGAGAGAGAGAGTGCAGGGGAGAGAGAGAGAGTGCGGGGGAGAGAGAGTGCGGGGGAGAGAGAGAGAGTGTGGGGGAGAGAGATAGAGAGTGCAGGGAGAGAGAGAGTGTGGGGGAGAGAGAGTGTGGGGGGGAGAGAGAGAGAGAGTGTGGGAGAGGAGAGAGTGTGGGGGAGAGAGAGAGTGTGGGGAGAGAGAAAGAGTGTGGGGGAGAGAGAGAGTCGGGGAGAGAGAGAGAGTGTGGGGGAGAGAGAGAGAGTTTGGGGGGAGAGAGAGAGTGTGGGGGGAGAGAGAGAGTGTGGGGGGAGAGAGAGAGTGTGGGGGAGAGAGAGAGAGAGTGTGGGGGAGAGACAGAGAGATAGTGTGGGGGGAGAGACAGAGAGAGAGAGAAAGAGTGTGGGGGAGAGAGAGAGTGTGGGGGAGAGAGAGAGAGTATGGAGAGAGAGAGAGAGAGTGTGGGGGAGGAGAGAGAGAGAGAGAGTGTGTGTTAGAGAGAGAGAGAAAGGATGTGGGGGAGAGAGAGAGAGTGTGTGGGGGAGAGAGTGAGAGAGAGTGTGGGGGAGCGAGAGAGAGTGTGGGGGAGAGAGAGAGAGTGTGGGAGAGAGAGTGAGAGAGAGTGTGGGGGGAGCGAGAGAGAGTGTGGGGGAGAGAGAGTGTGGGGGAGAGAGAGGGAGAGTGTGGGGGAGAGAGAGGGAGAATGTGGGGGAGAGAGAGAGTGTGGGGGAGAGAGAGAGTGTGGGGGAGAGAGAGAGTGTGTGGGGGAGAGAGAGAGAGAGAGTGTGGGGGAGAGAGAGAGAGTGTGGGGGAGAGAGAGAGTGTGTGGGGAGAGAGAGAGTGTGGGGGAGAGAGGGAGAGAGGGAGAGAGAGAGAGAGAGAGAGAGAGAGTGTGGGGAGAGAGAGAGTGTGGGGGAGAAAGAGAGAGAGAGTGGGGGGAGAGAGAGAGAGAGTGTGTGGGAGAGAGAGTGTGGGGAGAGAGAGAGAGAGTGTGGGGGAGAGAGAGAGTGTGTGGGGGAGAGAGGAGAGTGTGGGGGGAGAGAGGGAGAGAGGGAGAGAGAGAGAGAGTGAGTGTGGGGGAGAGAGAGAGTGTGGGGGGAGAAAGAGAGAGAGAGTGGGGGGAGAGGAGAGAGTGTGGGGAGAGAGAGAGTGTGTGGGGGAGAGAGAGAGTGTGGGGGAGAGAGGGAGAGAGGGAGAGAGAGAGAGAGAGTGTGGGGAGAGAAAGAGTGTGGGGAGAAAGAGAGAGAGAGTGGGGGGAGAGAGAGAGTGTGTGGAGAGAGTGTGTGGGGGAGAGAGTGTGGGGAGAGAGAGAGTGGGGGGGGAGAGAGAGAGAGTGTGGGGGAGAGAGATAGAGTGTGGGGGGAGAGAGAGAGAGTGTGGGGGAGAGAGAGAGAGTGTGGGGGAGAGAGAGTGTGGGGAGAGAGAGAGAGAGTGGGGAGAGAGAGAGAGTGTGGGGAGAGAGAGAGAGTGTGGGGAGAGAGAGAGTGTTGGGGGAGAGAGAGAGTGTGGGGGAGAGAGAGAGAGTGTGGGGGGAGAGAGAGTGTGTGGGGAGAGAGAGAGTGTGGGGAGAGAGTGTGGGAGAGAGAGAGAGTTGGGGAGAGAGAGAGTGTGGGGGAGAGAGGGAGAGAGAGTGTGGGGGAGAGAGGGAGAGAGAGTGTAGGGGAGAGAGAGAGAGAGTGTGGGGAGAGTGAGAGAGTTTGGTGGAGAGAGAGAGTGTGGGGGAGAGAGGGAGAGAGGGAGAGAGAGAGAGAGAGAGAGTGTGGGGAGAGAAAGAGTGTGGGGGAGAAAGAGAGAGAGAGTGGGGGAGAGAGAGGAGTGTGTGGGAGAGTGTGTGTGGGGGAGAGAGTGTGGGGGAGAGAGTGAGTGGGGGGGGGGAGAGAGAGAGTGTGGGGGAGAGAGATTGAGTGTGGGGGGAGAGAGAGAGTGTGGGGGAGGAGAGAGAGTGTGTGGGGGGAGAGAGAGTGTGGGGGAGAGAGAGAGAGTGGGTGAGAGAGTGTGTGGGTGTGGGGGAGAGAGTGTGTGGGGGAGAGAGAGTGTGTGGGGGAGAGAGAGTGTGGGGGGAGAGAGAGAGTGTGGGGGAGGAGAGAGTGTGGGGGAGAGAGAGAGTGTGGGGGAGAGAGTGTGGGGAGAGAGAGAGTGTTGGGGAGGGAGAGGTGTGGGGGAGAGAGGGAGAGAGAGTGTGGGGGAGAGAGGGAGAGAGAGTGTAGGGAGAGAGAGAGAGAGTGTGGGGGGAGAGAGTGTGTTGGTGGGGAGAGTGAGTGTGGGGGAGAGAGAGTGTCAGGGAGAGAGAGGAGAGAGAGAGATTGAGTGAGAGAGAGAGAGAGAGAGTGTGGGGGGAGAGAGAGAGAGTGTGGGGGGAGAGAGAGAGAGAGTGTGGGGGGAGAGAGAGATAGATGTGTGTGTGGGGAGGAGTGAGAGAGAGAGAGTGTGTGAGAGAGTGGAGAGAGTGAGTGGAGAGAGAGTGAGGGAGAGAGAGAGAGGTGTGGGGAGAGAGAGAGAGAGAGAGGAGAGAGAGAGAGTGAGAGAGGAGAGAGAGGTGGGGGAGAGAGAGAGTGTTTTGGGGGAGAGAGAGTGTGGGGGAGATAGAGAGAGAGTGTGGGGGAGAGAGTGTGGGGGGGGAGAGGGAGGGAGACTGACTGACTGACTGAGTAGGTGACCGACTGACTGGGTAGGTGACTGACCTGACTGGGTAGGTGACTGACTGACTGACTGACTGACTGGGTTAGGTGACTGACTGACTGGGTGGGTGGGTAGGTGACTGACTTATGGTGACTGACTGACTGGGTGGGGTGTGTAGGTGACTGACTGATTGACTGGTGGGTGGGTAGGTGACTGACTTTGTGGGTGGGTAGGTGACTGACTGACTTTAGGTGACTGACTGACTGGGTGGGTGGGTAGGTGACTGACTGGGTGGTGTGGGTGACTGGACTGGGTGGGTGGGTAGGTGACTGGGTGGGTAGGTGACTTAGGTGACTGACTGCTGGGTGGGTGGGTAGGTGACTGACTGGGTGGGTAGGTGACTGACTGACTGGGTAGGTAGGTGACTGACTGACAGGGTGGGTGGGTAGGTGACTGACTGACTGGGTTCTTGGGTAGGTAACTGACTGGGTGGGTAGGAGACTACTTGTGGGTCGCTCTCTCTCACCCCCCCTCACACACACACAA